>NC_034183.2:35509794-35739794 GCF_002021735.2 Oncorhynchus kisutch
GCTGCTAGTGAAACACCTGTCCTGATTTGTCATAGACGCTTGCTAAAAACTTCAATGAGCAAGCCTTCCTTCATGACCTGGCCTCTGTAAATTGGCATAGAATCTGGTTGATCCCTTCTGTCGAAGACGCTTGGACCTTCTTTTTTGATAATGTTAACAAACATGCTCCAATAAAGAAAATGAGAATTAAAAACAGGTTCAGCTCCTGGTTTGACCGTGATCTTGCAGAGTTACTCCACCTCAAGAACTGCATTTGGCGAAAGGTTCAGCACAATCATACTCAGGCTGGCTGGCTCTCGTTCAGGCAAAAGAGAAATAAGTGCACTCAGGCTATCCGGAAGGCCAAAGTTTGAGAACTTTAAGGAGCAGTTCTCTCTCTGTGGGTCTAACCCCAAGACCGGGAGAATAAACCCTCAGAGAGATTAAAGTAGATGTCACGTGTCAAAATTTTGATTGATGACCCTATGTGAACCTATGTGAACGCTATGTGAACCCTATGTAGTGATGACGTGTGCATGTCTTCTGGTCAGGCAAGCCTGGTTAGGTGGGGGCTATGGGGTGAGTAAGGGTCCATTTGACAGGCCGTTAATGATTGATGACCCAAGCCTGATAGGCAAGCCTGGTTAGGTGGGGGCTATGGGGTGAGTAAGGGTCCATTTGACAGGCCGTTAATGATTGATGACCCAAGCCTGATTTATGACCCTATGTAATGATTTATGACCCTATGTCATGTAGAAGGGTGCATGCCCAGGGTTGAGTAAGTGACCATGTGTCAGGTCAACCTGTTACTGTTTCTCACGGTTTGGGGTGGTTAATGCCCCTTATAAAGCGCCTGAACAATACCTGTTTAAGAGTGCACAAGATCTTAAGAATAACCATGGAATTTGGGATCGGTACCAAACAAGTGATGACGGTAACAACTGAAGCAGGCCCTCGGGTTGCCCATAGAGCAAGGGCAAAGTATCAACCAGCAATATATGATGCGCCAAAAAAACGTTTTTTAAATGTGTATAGAACCCAAATACCGCCAGCAAATGCTCTGACAGATCAAGTGTTGATGTCTAATGGCCAGCAGTGGGGGTATCGGTTTGATTACCTGGCCTGTAGAGTGACCCTCTATACGGTAGATGAAGGAGAAGAATATACAGACCAGACTGTAGGCTTGGAATATGGTGTTGAAGACTGGTCGGTTTTTCGCAAGGTTGTGTGTCCTGAACTGAGCCTTATCACCAAGGGGTATAGTGTGTTCACGGGCCACGAGACCCGTTGGGAAGGTACCCCGGACTCCTCAGGACAAATATTTCACAGGGTGAAAATACAAAGAAAGAATGGCCGACCGTGCGGCAGCGTGGAGTTCTATATCGGCACCGAGGCAATCCGAAACCACAACCTTAGGGGTGGTGGCCTGACTGGGGATACCCGACTGCGTCTGCTTATTCCTTTTAAGAGTTGGGATGTACTGGAATTGAAAATGTTGCAACCGTTGGATGCTCTCTTTGTACAGAGCCAACAGCGTCAGAGCCTTGTTCATTTAAAGAAGTGCATAATATATACGAATCGTAAAGATTACGATGCAAAAGAGCCTCAAGAAGATACAGCGTCAGAAGAAAACTAAGTAAGCGGATGCTTTAACCCCGCCCCCCAGATACCCAATGGCCTTGTTCTACAATAAAAAGAAAAAAAGCAGCCAGTTCTTCATTTCAGCATACACCATGGATCTCCAGACCATCTACGAGGAAGCCACTACGTCATGGGGGCCCGACACTAAAGACTCTATGCCACGAAGCCCTACACTCTACGCACCCCTGGCAAGACCCGTGACACCCCCGACATTTACCCAGCCTGAGGATGTGTTTGATGGGGTGGCCAGTACTATTTTTGTGGATACAATCAAGGCCTCTGTAGCTACACTTTTAAACGTGGTGATTGGCGAATATATACGAGAAAAATGCATCGGCTGTGAGATCAATCATCCCAGCCAGCGTCGTCATCCTTGCCTCTACGACCCTCCTAGATACTACTTTTTCAATCATTTTGAGGAGCTGGTGAAAAGACTGTGGTCCTGCCGTTTTATACCAGCGCTGGTCATCGCCCTGGAGTCTATGGGTATTGCGCCGTCTATCCCTAGAGTTTACGGGGTAACCGAAGCCTTCCTACATGAACTGAAGGAGGCCATCTTCATCCATGAGAAACTCAAAGAAATCCGACACACCCTGGTGGACGACAACAAATACAGGGAAGCTGTGGTGGCTGATGTGATGCTTTTCTGGCTCAATAAATCCCAAGAGACCGAGTGACATTTGTTTATTTAGAGCTATGGGTAACTATGTGTCTACGATGTTTGAGCGAATAAATACATTTTTTCTTTTGAGAGACCTTACAAATGTTATGCATCAGATTATTGAAAATAAAGTGAACAATGTAAAGTTCTACACAACCCACAATACAGGGGTTATTGTAGAGCGTGTGTTAAAAATGGAGCAAATCATGAAACATGTCCGACATACGGGCGAGAGTTTACAATGGTCACATATGGTATCAAGGCTTGTTGAGGATTCTGAAGAACTAGAAATAACTTTGGCTAAGATTTTACATTATTTGTTTGAACCACCCTTTAATGTGAATGTGTATCATATTTGTTGTTTATATACTTATATATCAGACGTGTGTGTTTTAAAAATTCAGCGAAACAAACCTGTAAATCTAAACAATATATACAGGGTGTTGCATGCTGTGATTGTTGAGAAAACGGGGACTTGTATCTTGCAACAAATCCTGAATTGTCTGTATACGTAATAATTGTTGCATTCTTAAAATAAAAATTCACAAACTGAAATGTTGTCGTTATATGAAAGTGGCTCATTACAGTTATTGTACCTCAGAGAGGCAAGAAGGATGGCTGAGCAGCTGTTGAAAAACATATATTATAATCCCTCTAACCCCGGGTCTTATGGGGGTAAAGAGCGTTTACAGAGAGCTATAGTCGAAGAAACAGGTAGTCTGTTAAGCGATGCTAAAGTGAATGAATGGTTATCAGAGCAAGATGCCTACACTCTACATAAACCTGTAAGAAAACATTTTCCAAGAAATAGAGTTTTTTCTACGCATCCATTATCCCAATTTCAGGCGGATCTATGTGACATGCAGTCCCTTGCCGATAAAAATGATGGAAATCGCTACATGCTAACGGTTATAGATATTTTCTCTAAATTAGCCTATGTAAGGGTGTTAAAAAATAAGAGCGGGGCAGAGGTGACCAGGGCCTTTGAATCGATCTTGAAGGCAGGAGGCGCCCCCAAGAAAGTGCAGACGGATGGCGGAAAAGAATTTTTTAATAAAACATTTCAGAAGCTAATGAATAAGTATAATATAGTACATTTTGCTACAGGCTCTGATTTGAAAGCTTCGGTTGTGGAACGCTTTAATAGGACTTTGAAAGAGCGGATGTGGCGCTATTTTACAGCTCACAACACCAACCGATATACAGACATAGTTCAGGATTTAGTAAACGGGTACAACCACAGCTACCATAAGACTATACGTATGAAGCCCTCGGAGGTCTCTTCGGAAAACTCTTTTCAAGTCTTTAAAAATATGTATGGTTTGTTCCCACTTCGCCGTAAGAAAAAAATGACTTTTAAATTCCTAGTGGGTGACTTGGTGCGTATATCAAAGTTGAGGGGTGTTTTCGACAAAAAATACGAACAAGGCTTTAGCTCGGAGTTGTTTACCGTTACCGAATGTCTGCCACGCATTCCGCCGGTCTACAAATTAAAAGATTATGACGGGGATCTTATAGAGGGATCTTTTTATGAGAAGGAATTACAGAAGGTCCAGTTGGGTAAAGACAAAGTCTTTCACGTGGAGGAGATTCTAGATCAGAAGAGAGAAAAGGGTAAAAAATGGTTACTGGTCCGCTGGAAAAACTGGCCTCAAAAGTTCAACAGTTGGGTATTGGAGCAGGATGTGGTGGAGGCAACGGGGGTTAATTTAAACCCCAAGTCATGATAACTAGCGCATCATTCGCGTGTACACAGTTGGGCATCATGGAACACAGCGGCTTCTACCTGACTCTCCCCAGTAATGCGTCGGCACAGATATATCGTAATAATCAGAGTTCGAAGTATACAACCAATTTTCCAAAGCCTATAGAGTTATCAGAGGCTTGGGAAGTAGGTCTCAGCGAGATTACATACCCCCATAGTTGGTATAATATCAAAGCTAAGGACCGTGATTTTTATTGCAAAAGGTTCTCGGAACCTGCGATACTTATTAAGCTTAAAAAAGGTTTCTATAGAACCGTCGACAGGATCGTCTCAGAGTTGAATGAACACCTAACCCTGAACAAGATGGAAATATTCCTATTCTACAATCCAATCCATAAAAGGATACAAATCTCAGGGCCTGCTAACGGAGGTATAAAGACCAGCGGTAATTTATCCTACATGTTGGGGATGGGTCCCAATAAATGGACGTATGTGAACGATAAATTATTCCCATTCCCTGCGGATATACATGCAGGCTTTTACAACATATTTGTCTATACCGACATCATAACCTATCAAAGGGTCGGAGACAGCTGTGTGCCCCTCCTGCGAACAGTTCATATAGACGGCAAGGATGGGGACATCGTCACTGTCAATTATGACAAGCCGCACTACGTACATGTCAGCAAGAACTATATTGAAAACATTCTGGTTGAGCTTAAAACGGATCAGAACGAAAACATTGAATTTACTTATGGTAAAACGATTGTAAAACTCCACTTTAGACCCACCAAAACCTCTCTACATATATAATAGCTGTATTATATTTATAAACATAATACAAATAAAAGTGTTATGGAGCACCATCAGCTCGACCCTAACCGTTATGTTTCATACTATGTGGATCAAGTGGGTAATGGACTACCAGGATATCATGGAGCGCCGACAATGTATGGTTCGGGGATAGGAGGTATATTCCGTAACCTCTTCAGGATGGTTTTACCGTTTATGAAGAGAGGCTTCAGCATAGCCAAACCACATTTAAAATCAGCGGCTAAAAATATAGTAAGTGAGGTTGTAGCCAATGCTATGACCCGAAGGGCGTCACCAGAGGTGGAGCATCAAGAAGGCTCGGGGCTTATGATATTGTCTCGAAGGCCAAAAAAGAGACCCCCTGGTTTAAGGTGTGGACCGGCACCTAAAAAGCGGCGGTTAACTGTTAAAAGAACCTCAGTAAGTCAAAGACGGGGTAAAGTGAGGAGGTCTGTACCAAAACAGGCTAAAAGAATAAGTGACATGGCTCTTTTACATCGAATGTCCTCTGAAGCTATAAAGACAGAACTTGATCTTTTCACGGCACCGTTAACGCAGCATTCAATAGATAGATCCAGTTATGTGGAGATAGCCCCTCTCTCTGCTATTACCGATAACGGGCCTATCGAATTTTTCATACCAGGCCATGGTGACAACTATCTGGACCTCAACAACACCTTGGTGCATTTACGTCTAAAAGTGACCAAAAGAGATGGGTCTAATATTGCAGACGATGCCAAAGTGAGTCTCATTAATTACCCCTTGGCCACCATTTTCTCCCAAGTTGATGTGACTTTGGGTGAACGCCTAATCAGTCAAAGCAGCGCTACATACCCTTATAGAGCCATCATGGAGTGTTTACTAAACTACTCCGAAGACACTCTCAAAACCCAATTTAGCGCCGGGCTGTTTAGCAAGGATACTGCAGGAGCCTCTATGGAATCGACAGACCCTTCCACCGGTGCAAACAAAGGACTAGCGGCACGAGCTCGCTACTGCGCCGAATCTCGAGAGTTTCATTTGCTAGGCCCTATACACTCTGACATTTTCTTTCAAGAACGGTTACTCTTAAATTCGGTTGATTTAAGATTAAAATTAACCAGGGCCAAGGATGATTTTTGCCTGATGTCTCCCCAAGACGGGGATTTTAGTTTGAAAGTGTTGGGGGCAACCCTTTTTATTAAAAAAGTATCTGTATCTCCGGCCGTGCGCCTGGGTCACTCACATGCTTTGATGAAAGGAAATGCCCTTTACCCTCTCCAAAGAATTACCATGAAAACCTTTAGCATACCTGTGGGCAGTAGAATCTGCAGTCAAGAAAACCTATTTCTAGGCCCTTTACCTAGATATGTGGTTATAGGTCTGGTTGATCACGCCTCTAATACGGGCAGTTTAGATAAAAAAACCTTTAATTTTCAGCACTTCAATGCAGAGTATGTAGCGCTCTGTCAGGACGGACGTCAGGTTCCGGCGAAGGCTTTCCAACCACAATTTAATAACAACATATCTGTGCGAGAATTTTACAATCTATTCCTGGCTACAGGGCGACATCTAAAAGATCTCTCTTTACCTATTGACAGAAATGATTTTGCAGAGGGTTACACATTGTATGCTTTCAATTTATCACCTGATGATGACACCTCAGGAAATCTGTCTGTGGTGTCCCAAGGTAACCTCAGGCTGGAAATGCGTTTCCGTACACCTTTAGCCTGTACAGTTAGCATGATTGTTTACGCATGCTCTGATTCAATCTTGGAAGTGAATGCCCGAAGACAGGTCTTAGTGGATTATTATTAAGGACCTTTGAACAAAGACATGAATACCCAAGAGTTGGACGGGCTCATGAGCCGCTTGATTGGAAAACAATTTTGTGGAGTGTTGGCTTGTGATGAATTACCTATTGAGATATGGTCTGAGAGGCCTGCAATGTTTATTGTCAATACCCATCCTAAACACATGCCTGGTGAACATTGGCTAGCTATGACATTAGAACAGGAAGGTGGACGAAAAATCTCAACTTTTTTTGATTCCTATGGCTTTCCCCCCGGTTTTTCACATTTCCCTAAATCTATTAAAGATTTTTTGACCCTAAACGGTACAAAGATCTACTACAACATCAAACAAGTGCAAGATAACCTTTCCACTACATGCGGTCACCACTGTGTATTTTACCTGTGCCAAAGAGCCCGGGGAGTTTCTTTTGAAGATGTTATGTCTCTTTATAAGGATGATTTAAGAAGTAATGATAACCTTGTATCTTGTTTTGTTAGAAAATATCAAAAGTGTTCAAATGTGTGTCCTTTAAGAACGCGTAATCAAGGCGTATGCTCACGTCATATGTTTCAAGAATGCCACAAATGTTAACTTGCTTATTTTTCAAATAAAAATTTTATTGAATTTAATCATAGTCATTCAAAAGTCATTTTCAAAAGTCTAACCACGCCGAGAGATCGGGTTTAGGAAAAGGTCCTGAGACGTTCATGGGAGTAAATGAGTTAGCATCATCGCTTTCATATGGGGCCGGTGTCGTTGGGGCATCTTTAGGGGTGCTGTATCTCGTTGAAGGCTTTTGTTTTAAAGCTTGAATCTGTTGACGAAGCTTATGGTTGGGTACACCGGAGAGGGGGATGTTGAGGATTGCCAGGGCCTTAAGAAACTGACGCCAGCCGGGAGGCCTTCGGTCATCAGCAACCTTGTGGGCAGCCGTGGTACTTTTAAGCAAGTCCTGCATATGGGACCCCCTAACCACAGAGCCCTGAAGGATAAACTCTCCAGAGTCGTTCCAAGCAGCTATCCCCTTTGAGTCTTTTATCTTGTTCATAATGTATTTAACATTCTTCCTGTTACGTAAAGGCACATGTGTCAGTAGGTCATGCATAACTTTATCTTCAAATGGCATTTGAGCTTCACCCGACATATTATCTCCACTAGGTAAGATCGACGGTACAGGCCTTACAGGGGCATGGCTATCGTTAGGTTCGACATCTGTTAAAGGGTCCGGTAGGGAAAGGGTTAAATGGTTAGTCTCTCTCTCCCCTTGCTTTACCCGAGTCAAATACCTTTGCATTAGGTTTGTGTATTTTTGAATCTTATCATAGGGGTTCAATCCTTTTCGGTTCAAAACATCCTTCATGGCCGTATCCAAATCATTTTCCGCTGTTTGTCTGATATCTTCAGGACCCTGCATTTGTTTTTTAAGTCTATCCAACTCTTGTTGAGGCACCAAGTACATTTTAGTGGCCATCACACCACGTGTTCAACCCCCACGTCTGGCCGCAATAAGGCTGGTGATGAAGGGCACGGCTATACTGAGTAAAGGTAGAAGAAAACCCCCAGACTGTTGTATACTATGTCTTTTCTTTTGAAGACTGGCCCTTTTATTGGCAAAGAGTTTGATCGCTGTCTTTTGTCTCCTTAATTTTTTCAATTGGTTCAGGGTGAGTGGAATGCGTCCTTTGAGAAGATTCAAAGCAATCTCACATAGGGCTAATATGAGATCTGAAGAACAGCGACCCAAGATGGCCTTCCGTTCTTTAGCTGTAGAACCCACTAGCCTTCTCAAGAGGGGGAGGTTTCTTTTTAAACGCAGAGACATAGCGTTTACTTTTTAGGAAGGTATGCAGCAGGCCTCTCCCCCGGAAACAGCCCTGTACGTAGCCTAAGGTGTTCTGGAGTATTTGCTTTTAAATCCACGATTAAATAAGAAAATGGCTCTTTGGTAGCGTCCTCATAGCTCTCCATAAAGTATGATTTCCGTCCAGGGTACATCTGCTGAGCTAGAGTGCTAATTTGCAGTTTGTCTCTAGGATTTTTAAACAATACCATGTAGTTGGCATTCAAGCTAATGGTCCGACTATTTTTACCTTGGTGAAACACATTCTGGACCAAGTAAAGCACGGACAGGTTTCTATGATGAGTATATTGGGTAAAAGCTCGTGCAATTTCAGGGTGTTCGCTACCAGCAAATAGCATATCGTCCAAAACCAGCAGATTATTTACATGTGGGGGGAGAAGTTCATCATCAGACAGAGAATCGGGTATTCCTTCAACAAACTTGATTTTTATTGTCTTCAATAATTCATCATACAGAGGTTGGTAACATGAATAACACCATACAATATTGTCAGGCTTTTGAGATAACACATGTTCAGAATTCTCTAAAATACTTTTTACAAAAAAAGTTTTACCACTGTTTGAAGGGCCTGCAATTAATGCTGAAAAAGGCAATTGTAGCCGGGGGTCAAAACCCTCGACAGCAGTCATAATATCTTAAGCTTTAAGACACACTGGGGCTTGTAGCATAAGTCAGTAGCCAAAGGGCAATGTGGTACCGTCAGGCAATAGCTGTCTCTTGTCATAGACTACCCTGAATCTTTTAGTGAGTGGTGCGTTTCTTAGATGGAACCCCTTTTTATCCCTCACTATTTTGTTGTAGGAGCTCAAAATCTCCAAGTCACTATTCTTGTCCTTTACGAACCCCTCGACCAAGCGCGTGATTGATTCCAAGTTTACACGCGGTGCATTTTCATAGTTTTGAGTCACGCCTTTGGCTTTCAACACCACGTGATTGGCTTTAGTCCTAAAAGCATAGCTTTTTGGACCACATGAGGACCATTCTGTAATATGGTCACCCTCTTCGAGTTCACTCGTTAAACCCCCAAGATAGTTGCTAAGTGGGGGGGTCCAATCCCCCGGTTTGCTTACATAGACCACAGAGTCTGTGTCGTGGTAAAGAACCCGCCTCTGAAGCTGTTCCATGAGGGTGTACAGTTCAAGGCGGCCATAGGCTGTGATAAATGCTGCAAGAAACACATTTACATTACCCGGGGGTAGAACCCACTTTTGGTGGCGCCTCCATTGCACCAAGGCAATGTCTTGACTCAAGAAGGAAAAATGTGAAATTTCGTATTGGTCCGAAAAAACAAATTCCAAAAATTCTTCGGGGTCTTTAATGATCGAAGTTGTTAGCATATTGCATCTCTGCGCTAATTTCCCCCAAAGGGAGTTCAAGTACAATTTCGACACATTTCTTTTGGTTTTGTTGACCTCTATTCTGTCAGGGTCAAGAAGTATGCCTTCTCTGTCATGGTAGTCTTGAATGTACTGGTCTTTACTTTCTTGATCTGTGACCGATGCAGGATAGCCTGAAGCCATCTGCTTGCATCTCAAGAAGGTTTTGATGTACTCTTTAAAAAGTGTGTCTGATTTCCTGGAAAAGTTCCACACTTCAAAGATTTTGGCCACACGATACCCCTTCTCTAAAGCCTTAGAGAATTCTACAGTGACCCATACACCGGTCAGGGCTCTTTCTTGATCTGTGTGATCACAGGGGTTTTCCTGGTTGTGGTTTTCACAGCATGTGCGACAAAGGGGAAAGAAAAGTTTTCCTTTAGGACCCTTGTAAGGCAACACAGGTATAAACAGCCCCCTAGGAGGGTAGACAGTCGCTTTGATTAAACCAAAATAATTTTGGGGTTCGTCAAAGTCGCTGTGAATAATTTCAGGATGCCCTATAGGATAGAATGAGGAACTCATTACATGAGGATATAGGGATGTAAAATCTACATAGCCTATTGTCTCGTCGGGTTGAGCTACATAACGCAATGTCAAAGCATTGGTCCGGCCTCCAAACAAGGCCTGTCGCGGTTCCAGGGGCTCTGGAGGGTCATAATGGGTAAGGAAGGCCTTAACACTAGGATCTGCCTTTTTGAGGGCTGTCCATTCGTGCTCCCACAAAACCACAACTTTTAACCCGTAAGTAGCCTTTAAAGAATTCAGTTTGTCTTGAAACTCTTGGTACATTTCCCCAAAAGTCTTTTGGGTTAGGACACACAAGGTCTGGGGGACAAAGCATAATTTACAACCGTGGAAGAAACAACCGTTGTACTCATACACTGTCTCAACCCCGTCAATCTGTGTGTATCCATCTACATGGTAAGGCCCAAAAGCCTTCTCCCCCCGATTCAAAGCATGTTGGATAAAAATATCTTTATCCTGGGCCAAGTACTCCAACCATTGAATGGAACCACTAGAGTAGGCCTTGAATTGGCGTCGGTAGTTGTCTGGCGATGGGATAGCTATAGATTCAGGAGTTAGATAGTGTGTACGATAGGTTTTCATGCACGCTGATGCAATAGTTGTACAGCTCCAGGGGTCAATGCCCGCATCTTTGATTACCTCTTCTCTGAATCTGAGGCATCCTTCACGAAGTATAACAACGTCATTGTCACAGTATGATTCCATCTCTTTATGGAAATCAAAAGTGCCATGTCTTACGGTCTCGTACCATGTCATGAATCTCTCACGCTCTTTGGGAGACATTTGATCACACCCGTACATTTCGGGGGCTGGATAAGATCCTATATAATGTAGATTCTCCTCAGATGTGAAGAAATGAGGGAAATAGCCTTTGACAGAGTTTTCAAAACCCAAGGCCTCTGGCATTTGAGCCAATCTCATGGGTAAGAAGCTTAAGCTGTCAATGTATCTCTGTTTGAAGGCGGGGTCAACAAAGCATAATATTTTACTCCCTTGAGCTATGACACTGGGTGCCACGCCTTGCTGTATCAAAGGGTTCAGAAGCAGATAGGAGTCATAGGCCCTAGCATTGTGAGCTATAAACGTGAAGTTTCTGTACTGGGCTTTTCTAAAATGTTTTAGAAAGAGCCGGGCACAATTGGGTCCCTCGGCCGACCATTTTTCACCCTTGAAAGTCATGGTTGACACAAAAATAGGCAAATGAACCCCTGATTGCTGATTTGTCTCAAAATCATAAAACACATATTTCTCTGTATGTTCATCTTCAGCCAAGGGCTGAATGTAACACTCATGTGTTACTTCTTGAACCGCTTCCGCGTCTCTGCTTTTCAAAGGACCTTTACAGATTGGGCAGTGTATAATTCCACAAACATGAGGTTTAGGGCTATCTATTTTAAGGTTGTAATTGCAATGACATTTTGGACATTTCTTGTTAATGTCACAACTGCTTACAGATTTACATGCCTTGGGATGCCATGTTTCAGTATTGTGTTTTTCGTAACAGTAGGCCGAACAACATGTGCGGTGACAATCCGCACAGGGGGTCAAGTTTAGCGGCTGCATAGGGCAATGTTTATCCAGACATACTGAACAGTTGTAACGGCACGAGTGCCCCCCCATGCGTGTGTAGCCGGTATGACAGGCTGGACAGACATATGGCGCGCCTAAAAAGGCTGTGATGTTAGTTACGGCATAGTAATGCTCATTTTGCACATAAAAGTACATAGTCTTAGGATGTGGTTCGGGTATATTTTGGAACTTGAGGAGAGCGTCATTAGCCCTACTGTGGTACAAAACCACAATCTTGATGTTCAGAAAGTTTTCAAATTTGACTATGTCTGAGAAAGCCACAGCATCCTGTATACCGAGACCCACCGCAGTTTGTAGCTCTCGAGCTTTTTGTAACGCGGCTTGATCAGTACATCCTGGGCTGAGTAAGTGGGCCAAACCTATGGCAAAACATAGCTTATTACCTGGATTGTGAACGTTTATGAGATAGGCCCTTTTATTGCTTATGATTTCGGACTGCATTAAACTCTCGAGCTTTCGTCTCTGACCCCCGCCCCCTTGTGGTTGTCGTACTAATTGTACTACAAGTTCGAGGGTCCTATCTGCTAGCACGTTTAAATTTGACTGAACAAGGCGTTCTAGCAGTTTAACAAATTGTTCAAGCTCTGCTTCACCATTCTGTAAAATAAGCGATACCTTGCTCTGTAGACTGTCTCCACAAATTTCCAACTGTAAGAGATCCCTAGGTTCGCTATAATCTCTAATCCTCGCTAACAGTTCATTCAAAGTGTCCATAAGCATTACGTAAAACACAGCATATTCCCGAATCTGACCCCCCCATGCGAAATTGAAAAACTGGCGAACCTCAATATTGTTGAATTTATTTCGACGCAAAACATGTACACTTCGATCAAGACCTCCCCCCTCCAGATTTGCTAGGCAATTGTCCAACTGTTCAAAAACATCGTATTGGGTTTCAGACTCTTCGGACATTGGTGTTAAAGGCTGATTTATAGGTGTCTGGGGTGCCGAATTAAACCTAGCGCTCTCGTTCTGTACACTGATCTCAAGACCACCCCCCTCCAGATTTGCTAGACATTTGTCCAACTGTTCAAAAACATCATATTGACTTTCAGACTCTTCGGACAATGTTGTTAAAGGCTGTCTTAGAGGTGTCTGTGGGGCCGAATTAAACCTAGGGCTCGCGTTAAGCTGGGTAATTAGAGATATGATGGTTTCGGGAATCTGTGTTAACATGTTTTCCTCGGAAGGCCCTGACTCATTCATACGTGTAATAATGTCTATGAGTTCGGAGGGAATCTGGGATAATAGATTTTCATCTATTGTCATTATGTCAATTACCCCCGAATCATTCATATGGTTAACTATATCTTGGAGCTCTGTAGGGATCCTGGCTAAGAGGGTTTCAATTGTCTCACTTTGGTCTATAGGGGGCGCCATCTGTCTAATTAAGGATGTGTGTGTGTGTGTGTGTGTTTACATGTGTGTTTTTTAACGGCGGTATTTGCTTGTTTTAGCCCTAATGTTTTTTAACATACGGGGTAGCTCGCTACGCCAGAATGACACATCCTGATTGTATTGATGCTCGAGTAGAATACACATGCGCCTCTGGAGTAGAGCCTTTCGTGATTTTAAACCCAGGGTAAACGCTTTGAAAAAACGTTCTTGGTCTATTTCAGAATCTGCTGTTTCCCCCACAGAATTGGCCGATTCAAGAAGGTTGGCAGCTTCACAGAACATCAAATCGTCTACCTCAGAAATGTCATTTAAATCTTTGACATCATCAGGTTTCGCTGTTTTCTTGACTGGTGTCTTTGGAGCCTCCTCGGGGATGCTTGTCTGGGCATCCTCCGATGTTTGTGCGTTATCTTTATAAGCCGGTGAGGAGTCTGAAATAAAAATAATACATACAAAAATAGGTTATTAACCCTAAAATATGTTAAAAATGCCAAATACATTTCAGATATAAGCCTATATATTAACAATACATTAATTAAATACCTCGGCTTTTTTGACGAGGGCTGTTCTGAAGAAGCTCTGAAACCAGGGGCTGATGTCTTTGTTCAACCTGTATTACAGCATCTGCAGGTTCGGTAGATGGTGAGCCTGAAAAAAACAAAAAACAAAACAAAAAAAAAAAAAAAACAGCATTAGGCCTTGTTTTAACATATTCCGGCATAAAAAAAATATATAAATATTAAAATAATAATATATATAAATAATAATATATAATTGATTCATACCTAGTCCTTGGAACGACGTCTCGTGAATATCGGCCAAGTAGAATTGTTCGGGTGAAGCGGAACTGTGGATCTGAGCACTAATTATCCTTTGGTGTTTAGAAATATGGGGGACAACGTTGTCCTGGCCAAGGGGAGTTGACCTGCCGTTTAAAGTCTCTGTTCGCTGCTTTTGTGTAAATACATCCTGGGAGTAGGGCAGAATTGTCTCGTAGTCATATGCTTCGCAGAAACCGTTCAGGCTCCATAGGGCCTCGTTTAACCTTCTAGGCTTTAGGTCCTCTGTAAACATATAAAATAACTTTTAATATAAGATGCCCACACTTTTTGTTTTTAAGGTATAAATATTTTTATGTATGGAATTCTTGGAGCTTACTTACGTTGACAATTCAGGGCAGGCGTTTGTTTGTCTGCACTTTGTTTCGGAGCCCCATTGGATGGTTCGAGCTCAGTTATACCTCGGAGTATCTGCGTGAATGCTTCAGAATCTATAAAACATTCGACAATATTAAAGCTATAATCACTTTAGCTAATATTGCCTTGTTATACGGTAAGCATACTGATCCTAATGATTGTTTAATATTTCTATAACATCCCACGCTTTTCAAACAATTCCCCACAACAACCAAATCTAATAAAGATTTATTTCAAGAACTCACCTTGCGATAGATCCATTAGACTGTTTTCCCCGATTATCTTTTTTAACGCTTCAGTCCGATAACGATTCTTGGAGTTTCTGGAGGTGCTGTTTGCATCGGAACTAAAACGCTGCTAACATTGCCCATGGTTTCTAGCGCTTTTGTACCCTACGACCTAGAGAAAAACCCCTGAATGATTTTTTACATAGCATTTGGGGTTTGTCGTTTTTTTCGGGCTATACCCCCGCCCATGGTATATTTGACACATTTCAAACACATGGTATTGGGTGTGTCTAAACATTAGGATCCTTTTGGATCTTCTAAAATCTCCGGGGTGCTAGCACCTAGATGCATGGGGGGTGGGTTGTTCTCGACATCGCTGGGATGAATGACTTTTTAGCCCACCTAAAAAAATAGTTTTATGAAAGGCCTTTAAGATTAGGAGTCGTAAGACACAATATTATTGTTGGGGGGTAGGCATCTGTTTTGCAGGCTAGTGTAAACCTTGGTTTCAAACGACCCACCAGGCATGCAAGGGTATTTTTTTAACAAACAACCCGCCCCCCCTTTTTCTGTTTTTGAAACACACACACACACACACACACACACACACACAGCCACTACAGAAAACTCCCTCACGCACATACGCGCGCACATGGCTTTTTCCGCAAGTTTTTTCTCAGGGACAGACTGCGCTAAGAGTGAACAAACGCGAGAGTTCATAACGTGGTGAGATTCTGATTTTAAAACCATTTATTTCATTCAAAATATTTAGTACATACATTTTATATCCTTACATTCTTAAGGTATTTTACGATGCCTTTCTTACAGATCCTGGGAGCTTATGCAACCAACCGCCATTGTCCGTGTCGAGTTCACCCTCAAAAGGCAAGGCTCTCTTGCTAGGTCCATCAACACTTGGTAAGTTTTCACTCCAGGGGTAGATCCTCCGTCGGGCCTTTTGGTCTTGACTCTGTCTCAAGGAAAGCCTCGCCCAGCGCTTTAACTGTTCCCCATTTTGGAAGAGAATGTCCAGCTTATTCATAAGTGTTATGAAAATTGGATAATCCACCCATTTAAAACTAAACACAGGAATAAAAAAGTTTACATGTTTGCGTGCTCTGGAAGCTACAGGAGAATTGACAGACTTTGTAGCATTATACTTATCATAAAGGTCACAGGCTAAAATTGTCACTTTGTTGTCAGGGCTATAGTCCATTGAAGCAATTCTTAGAGCCTTGAGATCACTGCGGCCGCAGACCTGTTCTTCCAACGCTTATCCTGGCACATTTGTAACACTCAGGACCTGTTCAATTTTACAAAGAGCCAGCCTGATGTTTAGCCATTCTCTCATCCCCAGAGCCGGGGGAAAACTCCCAGGTTTTGCAGGATAAAGGGGTTTGGGTCCACGGTCTGTGAATATCTTTACCGTAGAATCCTCCGGGTGGAATATGTAAGACATGTGGCCCTCACTCGTACCCAAAAATCCTTTAAAACATTCTGGAGATTCACACAGAACTTCTTCAAGGCTTTGGTCACTGGGTTCATGACAAGCCGAGCATAACATCCCTAAAATTGGCATAGGTGTCATTTTTGTTTAATATTCAGGGGGGTTATCATGTACAGTCTTAAACAGGTATTGTTCAGGCGCTTTATAAGGGGCCTTAACCAACCCAAACCGTGAGAAACAGTAACAGGTTGACCTGACACATGGTCACTTACTCAACCCTGGGCATGCACCCTTCTACATGACATAGGGTCATAAATCATTACATAGGGTCATAAATCAGGCTTGGGTCATCAATCATTAACGGCCTGTCAAATGGACCCTTACTCACCCCATAGCCCCCACCTAACCAGGCTTGCCTATCAGGCTTGGGTCATCAATCATTAACGGCCTGTCAAATGGACCCTTACTCACCCCATAGCCCCCACCTAACCAGGCTTGCCTGACCAGAAGACATGCACACGTCATCACTACATAGGGTTCACATAGCGTTCACATAGGTTCACATAGGGTCATCAATCAAAATTTTGACACGTGACATCTACTTTAATCTCTCTACCCTCCTCCTCACAGTTGCCCATGTCCCTTAAAGTTGATGATGTGGTTGTTACTGACAAGAAGCACATGGCTGAGCTTTTTAAATCACCACTTCAATAAGTCAAGATTCCTATTTGACTCAGCCATGCCTCCTTGCCCGTCAAACATTTCCTCATCTCCCACCCCTTCTAATGCGACTAGCCCCGTTGCTCCTCCCTCTTTTTCCCCTGCCCCGCTACAAAGTTTCTCTCTGCAGGCGGTCACTGAGTTTGAGGTGCTAAAGGAGCTCCTTATACTTGACCCCAAAAAAACATCTGGGTCAGATGGTTTAGACCCTTTTTCTTTAAGGTTGCTGCCCCTACAATCACCAAGTCTCTCTCTGACCTTCTTAACCTGTCTCTCCTCTCTGGGGAGGTTCCCATTGCTTGGAAGGCAGCCACAGTTCATCCTTTATTTTAAAGGGGAGCTGAAGCTGATCCTAACTGTTATAGTCTTATTTCTAATATGCCCTGTTTATCAAAAGTGTTGGAAAAACTTTTCAATAATCAACTGACTTGCTTTCTTGATGTCTATAGTATTCTCTCTGGTAAGCAATCTGGTTTCCGCTCAGGTTATGGATGTGTCACTGCAACCTCAAAGGTCCTCAATGATGTCACCATTGCCCTTGATTATAAGCAATGTTGTGCTGCTATTTTTATTGACTTGGCCAAAGCTTTTGATACGGTAGACCATTCCATTCTTGTGGGCTGGGTAAGGAGTATTGGTGTCTCCGAGGGGTCTTTGGCCTGATTTGCTAACTACCACTCTCAAGGAGTGCAGTGTATGAAGTCAAAACAGCTGCTGTCTCAGCCACTGCCTGTCACCAAGGTTGTACCCCAATGCTCGATCCTAGGCCACACGCTCTTCTCAATTACATCAATAACATAGCTCAGGCAGTAGGAAGCTCTCTCATCCATTTATATGCAGACGATACAGTCTTATACTCAGCTGGCCCCTCCCCGAATATATAAAAAAAGTTATACAACAAAGCTTTCTTAGTGTCCAACAAGCTTTCTCTGCCTTTAACCTTGTTCTGAACATCTCCAAAACAAAGGTCATGTGGTTTGGTAAGAAGAATGCCCCTCTCCCCACAGGTTTTATTACTACATCTGAGGGTTTAGAGCTGTAGGTAGTCACCTCATATAAGTACTTGGGAGTATGGATAGACAGTACACTGTCCTTCTCTCAGCACATATCAAAGCTGCAGGCTAAAATTAAATCTCCTCTTTCACTCCAGCTGCAAAACTAACCCTGATTCAGATGACCATCCTATCCATGCTAGATTACGGAGACGTAATTTATAGATTGGCAGGTAAGGGTCCTCTCGAGCGGCTAGATGTTCTTTATCATTCGGCCATAAAATTTGCCACCAATGCAACTTACAGGACACATCACTGTACTCTATACTCTTCTGTAAATTGGTAATCTCTGTATACCCTTCACAAGAACCACTGGTTGATGCATATTTATAAAAGCCTCTTAGGCCTCACACCCCCATATCTGAGATATCTACTGCAGCCCTCATCCTCCACATACAACACCTGTTCTGCCAGTCATATTTTTTTAAAGGTCCCCAAAGCACAGACATCCCTGGGTCACTCGTCTTTTCAGTTCGCTGCAGCTAGCGACTGGAGCGAGCTGCAACAAACACTCAAACGGACAGTTTTATCTCAATCTCTTCATTCAAAGACTCAATCATAGACACTCTTACTGACAGTTGTCTGCTTTGCGTGATGTATTGTTGTCTCTATCTTCTTGCCCTTTGTGCTGTTATCTGTGCCCAGTAACGTTTGTACCCTGTTTTGTGCTGCTACAATGTTGTGCTGCTACCATGTTGTTGTCATGTGTTGCTGCCATGCTATGTTGTTGTCTTAGGTGTTTATTTATGTAGTGTTGTGTTGTCGTTATGTGTGTTTTGTCTTATATTTTTATTTTATTTATTTTTATTCCCAGCCCCCGCAGGAGGCCTTTTGCCTTTTGCTAGACCGTCTTTTAAATAAGAATTTGTTCTTAACTGACTTGTCTAGTTAAATAAAGGTTAAATAAAAATAACAAAATATGGACTTGGTCTTTTGCCAAATAGGGCTGTCTTCTGTATACCACCCCTACCTTGTCACACACAACTGATTGGCTCAGACATATTAAGAAGGAAAGAAATTCCACAAATTAACAAGACACACTTGTTAATTGAAATGCATTCCAGGTGACTACTTCATAAAGCTGGTTGAGAAAATGCCAAGAGTGTGCAAAGCTGTCATCAAGGCAAAGGGTGGCTACATTGAAGAATCTCAAATCTAAAATATATTTGGATTTGTTTAACACTTTTTTGTGTTATGATTTCATATGTTATAATTCATAGTTTTGATGTCTTCTACAATGTAGAAAATAGTTCTAATATACCACAGGTATGACAAAACATGTATTTTTTTGCGCGCTAATTACATTTGTAAAGAGTTTATAATAGCAATAAGGCACCTCGGGAGTTTGTGGTATATGGCCAATATACCACGGCTAAGGGCTGTATCCAGGCACTCAGCATTGCGTCGTGCATAAGAACAGCCCTTAGCTGTGTTATGTTGGCCATATACCACACCCCCTCATGCTTTATTGCTTATACATATTATAGTCATAGCAAGTAAGAAGTTTCTGTAACCGTTACTGAGAATGTTGTATCTGTTCGGCCGGCTACTTGCAAATGTATTTGAATACAAAATACTGTACATGTATTCTAATTAAATTTCAATAGTTTGCAAAATATATATTTTTTAATTATACCGGGTATTCCAGAAAGCCAAATTAGTGACTAAGCGAGATCAGTCAAACCAGAACTAAGTCAGCTAAGTCAGAATATCCGGTTCCAGAAAAGAGCTTGAAAGAGAGCCTGATCAGAAACCATAGCAACGAATGCTCTGAAACAAACCCGCTACCTACTAGGTTAACTTGATCTTAGCCTGTCCTGGTGAATAAGTATAAAGTACTTTATCGAGTCAGCCTAAACTACATATTCTTACCTCAAGGCCTCTCGGAAGATGCCGAGATCGTCTCCTCATCATAATGCTCATCCTCCAACATAAAAAGGTTCTGCTGTTGTACCGCAATGTATTCAGTTGATGACCCCTCCAGAATAGTGATTGAGCGGCCAGTGACTGAAATAAAGAGAAGGAGAAGCATTCATATGGATTTATCTTAACATTCAAATGTGATAAGGCTACCCTTTATAAACGGGCTCCTGTCCAGGGGGTCCTCTTTATTTAACTAGGCAAGTCAGTTAGGAACCAATTCTTATTTACAATGACAGCCTACCACGGCCAAACCCTAATGACGCTGGGCCAATTGTGCGCGGAGTAGGACTCTCAATCACGGCCGGTTGTAATACAGCCTGGAATTGAACCAGGGCCTGTAGTGACACCTCTAGCACTGAGATGCAGTGTCTTAGACCTGCCGCGCCACTTGGGAGCCATTTTTGAGCCTCTACTGTGGTCCAGGACCAACTTCTCAGCTGGGGTGAACCCTGGAGGTGGAGCCCCCCCCTGCTGTCTTCCTCTGTTCAACCTCTATTTTGGTGGCTGAAGGAATACAGTGCAACAAATAATATAATCATCAAAACTGGCCTTTAGATAAATCAAAGAAATGTGATGACTTTAATTAGCAAGTTACATGATTTTAACTCCGCGATTTTCTTAGCAGTAGCCTGTGGGCTAGAGGATACCATGGGTTAGGCTACAGTTTATGCAGGCC
Organism: Oncorhynchus kisutch; assembly: GCF_002021735.2. Classification (NCBI taxonomy): domain Eukaryota; kingdom Metazoa; phylum Chordata; class Actinopteri; order Salmoniformes; family Salmonidae; genus Oncorhynchus; species Oncorhynchus kisutch. Next base: position 35,530,361 of record NC_034183.2, read on the forward strand.
CAGAAACTACTTTCCGGGCAGGGTGCCATCTGATTAATATGAAAAAAAAAGAAAAAAAAAGATCAAGTTGGGGTTATCTGTTGCCAGGTTATTTTGGCACCCCGGGGTTTACAACTAAACACAGAATAGAGGCATTGTCCTGAAAAGCACTATACATCCAATACATTATTAATCCTAGCGACATTTGCATTGTGACACAGGCTGCTATACAACTTACAGGCTACAGCCTTGACACATAATATACCCAGCATCAATAAAAGTGCTCTGTAAAGTGAAAGCATTATTACTAAACACATATGTGTATTACATATTGAAATTCTGTCACTTCACTTACGCATTTACTCTGTCAGTCATGTTCTGCCATGCTCCCTCTGGCATTTGCCGCTGCAGTTGTGTTACTTTTTTTGGTAAAGATTTCAAGATAATCCTTGTAGACAGTTACTACCCTTTCTTGTTCTTGAGGTGTAAAATGTTGCACCTGAGCGCAAACCATGCCTACTCAACACTAAAGCTCTTGTTTAAATAGCTAAAAGCTTAGCAGTAAATGTTCAAGTTGATTTATAGTGGAATGTCTGACTAATTTCTTACATCTCTTACACTCCCCTGCAGAGTTCTGTCTTCACAGTCACACATTTCTCAGACAGTTTCTTCATAAGAGGCAGAGAGCCTAGAAAAGTATTGTGGAACAATATTAAACCTCATAATGTACATATATTGTTCATCTGTAGTCTAGGACCCTACAAATGTAAGGAGGGAGGGGTTTTATAATTATTCTATTAATACAACATAAGCATAATCAATTATCATAATACATCAAACATTTGGTACAGCCCCTATCATGACCCCTAGGTGAACCCCTTTCACTACCATCACAAAAACCATAGCCAAATCAACACGGGTGTTTCTAATGGTTTGCCTTGTCCAGGTAGAGTCTGTTGGTCTTCCAAGTGTGCAGGGCAGATAGAGTGGAGGAAGCCTGGGACTGTTTGAGGAAGGTTGTGTCTGTGAGGTAATTATGTCCCCCGTACTGTCCGGAGGAGAAAAAGCTACTCTGTCCCTTATCTGTCATCTGATACATGCTCTCCCGATTCAGATTGATTGTCCGCGGACCAATCAGAGGAGGACCTGGAGCCGAAGACCTCTTCCCTTTCTGGTCCAGAAGCCCAACTAGCCCCACCCCTTTCAGGGAGCCGTCTGTGTCCACTGCAACACCAGTGGAAGGTGCAATCAGCAGGACAGCAGATTTCTGACCAGAGATATCAGAGGGTAAGGACAATGATAATGGATGTCCACAAACACACATATCAACAAACGCACAAGTACACAAACACACAAACTCATCAATGATAGATGAGCTAGGCCAGAGGAAAACTGATCTCACCCCTTCCTCTCGGAGAGCCTCTGTTTTAGACTTCAGCAACATTTACATTTTACATTTGCCATCACTAGAGACATCCATGTAGATCTTCACTCCCTTAGTGGTGCAGTAAAACAAAAATAATAGACCTGCATATGAAATAGAGTTGACAAAAATGATAGACGTGTAGTATCCTGTAGGATAAGTCATATTAATATCCAATGGTATGTGCAGTCTGCGTAGTGAAGTATTTTATGTAGTAATAAAAGGACAAAGTATCAGATGTGACTAAGTGATGATATGGAATGAATACACATGTGGGGGTAGAGGGATAGTGGGAGGGATGGAAGGGAGTTTAAAGGTGATTGACAATATGAAGAGGGATGGAATTATAGAGAAAGGGGATTTAGAAAGTTAGGTAGAGAGAGAGAGAGGGGGGAATAAAGTTAGAGAGGGCAGAGTGTGTGAGAGAGAGGGAGAGAGAAAGCAGAAGGATTACAGTGGTATCCAGAGGACAAATGCACCATAAGGATATCATCTTTTGAATGTTCAGTGTTCAGACGGTTTCCCTCCATGTTTGGTATTCTCCTGTGTTTACATGCACAGTAATAATTATATACACTTTTTTAGCCAGGCAAGTCAGTTCAGAACAAATTCTTAATTACAATGACCGGGGTACAGAGGTTAACTGCCTTGTTCAGGGGCAGTACAACAGATTTTTACCTTGTCAGCTCAGGGATTGGATCCAGCAACCTTTCGGTTACTGGCCCAACGCTCTAACCACTAGGCTACCTGCCGCCCCAAAAGGTAACACCTTAATCGGCATTCCAGCAGTGTAATTCATCAGCGCATGTGCTAGCACCAGCTGAGAAAGCCTCCCTCTTTAGCATGAGTGAAGTGAGTTCGGAACAACTGAATGTATGCGTCTTAGAAGTGGTTTTCACATACAAACTTTATATGTCCAAACTCAAATATGTCCAGAATCAAATATGCTTCCCCAAAATAACATGGTCGCTGTGGTAGAACGTTTATATTGATTGCCGATTTTCTGCATTTATCATCAGTTAGCCTGATTTCAGATTTGTACATGTAAACAGGATTATTTAATCAAACTATTATATTAATCTATCCACAATAATTGCATTATTGTGTGCATATAACCATTCTGTGTGTGTGTGTGTGTGTGTTTGTGTGCCCTGCATGGTATTTGTGTGCCTGACAGTGTACAGTATGTGCCTTGCAGCATATGGGAATGTGCCCTGGAGTCTGTGTGTGTAATGCAGTGTGTGTTTACCGAAGTGTGTATGACCTGCGGTATGTTAGTTCTACTGTGTGTGTGTGTGTGTGTGTGTGTGTGTGTGTTTACAGCATTATTAACATTCTAAGGTATGTGGTTGTTTAGGGAATAATCCACTTACTCAGCAAATCTTTCAGTGTTATATCTACACTGAGAGTAAAATATTTAACACTGGTCCAGTGTCTATATGCGTCCACACGTTTCAGTGATAAATAAACACTGCTCAGTGTAAAGCCTTATTTCCATATTTCCAAGAGTTGCTTGTGGAGTTACCACCCATGACAGCATTTTCTAGTGACAGAGACATGGTTGTTGCATTTATCAATATCTAGTCCTGTGGCTTTCCCCATGTGAGATCATAACTAAATTCAAATTAAATTATTTGACTTTATTTTGAGGGACTATTTTTACCCTAATACAGTGGCCTGACACTCATGGTTTACAGGCCACATCAGGCCTGCCAGTCACATTATGCTGGTTGGCAAAGTGATGTGTAATTCCTATTGGAATCCAGCCAGTGTGGGGATATCGAACATTTTCATTTTTATTCATCCACAACCTGCATTCAGGTTAGGAAGACTAAAATATGAGAATACCTAAACCATGTAAACTGGAACAACTATTTTAGTAACGGGTGCAAGTAACAAATTGGATTAGTTTAGAAAAATGTATGCTATTTATATTTGCGCAGCACAAGACTGCTTGATTTTTATTTTTTACCTTTATTTAACTAGGCAAGTCAGTTAAGAACAAATTCTTATTTTCAATGACAGCCTAGGAACAGTGGATTAACTGCCTGTTCAGGGGCAGAACAACTGATTTGTACCTTGTCAGCTCGGGGGTTGGAACTTGCAACCTTCCGGTTACTAGTCCAACGCTCTAACCACTAGGCTACCCTGCCACCCCATTAATCAAGCAATGTACATGCAAAAAATGTATATTTAACAAACAATTATAAAAATCTACCTGCAATAGAGCATGCTTAGAAATACGCTAACGATGGGCTTGGTTTTGGTTTAACACTGGTTACTAACACCAACAATGGGGATTATTTTACACCAATGAGAGTTAATTTAACACTTACAGTGTTAACACTAGGTAACACTGGCCAATTGCTGTGTATTTATTAACTCTGCCACTAAATGGAGGGTGACACACACAAACACACTCTGCCACTAAATGGAGGTTGACATTTTCTGTGTGCTGCCTGACATTTAGTTTGACATTTCACTCTTTTGAGGCTGCAGAGGTCTGGCTAGGGCTGATACACACACACACAGAGGTCTGGCTCTGGCTACGTCTCAAAAGCCACCCTATTCGCTATATGGACTGAATGAAAATATAAACGCAACATGCAAAAATGTAAAAGACTTTACTGAGTTACAGATAATATAAGGACATCAGTCAATTGAAACATATACCTTAAAAAAGGTAGGGGCATGGATCAGAATATGAGTCAGGATCTGGTGTGACCACCTTTTGCCTCATGCAGCGCGACACATCTCCTTCGCGTAGAGTTGATCAGGATGTGGATCACCTTCGCATTGAGTTGATCAGGATGTGGATTGTGGCCTGTGGAATGATGTCCCACTCCTCTTCAAAGGCTGTGCAAAGTTACTGGATATTGGCTGGAACTGGAAGACCCTGTCGTGCACGTCAATCCAGAGCATCCCAAACATGCTCAATGGGTGACATGTCTGGAGAGTATGCAGGCCAGAACTGAGACATGCAGAACTGGGACATTTTCAGCTTCCAGGAATTGTGTACTGATCCTTGCAACATGGGGCCTTGCATTATCATGCTGAAACATGAGGTGATGGCGGCGGATGAATGGCAAAAATGGGCCTCAGTATCTCGTCACGTATCTCTGTGCATTCAAATTGCCATCAATAAAATGCAATTGTGTTCATTGTCCGTAGCTTATGCCTGCCCTTACCATAAACCCACCTCCATATGGGGCACTCTATTCACAACGTTGATATCAGCAAACCGCTCGCCCACTTGACGCCATAATTCCTGCCATCTGCCTGGTACAGTTGAAACCGGGATTCACTCCAGTGTGCCAATGGCCATCAAAGGTGAGCATTTGCCCACTGAAATCGGTACGATACAGAACTGCATTTAGGTTAAGATCCTGGTGAAGACGACGAGCACGCAGATGAGTTTCCCTGAGACGGTTTCTGACAGTTAATGCAGAAATTCTTCAGTTGTGCAAACCCACAGTTTAATGAGTTGTCCGGGTGGCTGGTCTCAGATGATCCCGCAGGTGAAGAAGCGGGATATGGAGGTCCTGGTTTGGCATTGTTACACGTGGTCTGTGGTTGTAATTTAACACCCACCTACTAGAGAGCAGAGACACACTATGACCAGCTAATGAGAACTACCACACTCACTTATCACTGCTGTAACTTAGACAGACATGCACACGCAGGCACACACACACACGAGAGAGAGAGACAAGTCTGCCAAGACAAATTCCACACTCAGCTTTCCAAAGAGCTGCCTCTGAATTATAACAGTGTGAGCATATTATATTGGCATCATTAATCTTTCTGTCAGTGTCTCAGCCAGTATCTCAGTCTGTAGTGCTCTCTCACTGTAGCAGTATTTTTGTTTGTGTCAGTCGAGTAAAAGACAAGAATTGACACCCAAAAAAGTGTTGACTAACAGAGTAATAGCATACCCATTAAATAATTGGGAACATACACTATAAACACAAAAGTAGTGGATTCGACTGCGTCAGTCACACCCGTTGCTGACAGGTGTATAAAATCGAGCACACAGCCATGTAATCTCCATAGACAAGCATTAGAATCGCCTTACTGAAGAGCTCAGTGACGTTCAACGTGGCACCGTCCTAGCCACCATTCCAACAAGTCAGTTTGTCAAATTTATAACCTGCTAGAGCTGCCCCGGTCAACTGTAAGTGCTGTTATTGTGAAGTGGAAATGTCTAGGAGCAACAACGGCTCAGCCACAGAGACCTATTGGTCACAGATATGTGAACATTTTCATATTTGATTGTAAAACCTTCGAGATAAATTATTGCAATTCAAGATAATCCATAGGATTTACTACAATCATGCCAGAATGCATGCAGGGCACCCTGAAATGTCACATCTCTGTCGGAGATGCAAAAAAATATATAAAGGAACTCTATTACATATGCTGCGGTCCTGTGACAAACTGACACCATTTTCATATGGCACATTACTAATGGTGACCAATATCAATGTTTTGTAACTTAGGTCTAATTGCTGCAAAATAATGTATAGCTATCAATTGGAAAGCATTGTACTCACCGTCAATAACAAACTGGAGGGCTGAACTACATAGTTACGTTCCAATACATTCTGTGTTTTATCAAATTAAGCAAAACAAATTATGTTTGATATAATCTGGAAACCTTACATTGACCATCTTGAGGAGTGTGACATTTTCCCAACAGGTCAATAATCAGGTTTGAATTTGATTTGTACACTGTGTGTACAAAACATTAGGAACACCTGCTCTTTCCATGACATAGACTGACCAGGTGAAAGCTCTGATGACTTATTGATGTCACCTGTTAAATCCACTTCAATCAGTGTAGCTGAAGGGGAGGAGATTGGTTAAAGAAGTAGGATTGTGTATGCGTACCATTGAACGGACTATGGTAGCAGGTGCCAGCAACAATAGTATTGTGTGTGTATCAAGAATGGTCCACCACCCAAAGGACATCCAGCCAACTTGAAACAATTGTGGGAAGCATTGTAGTCAACATGGACCAGCAAGCGTGGAACGCTTTCGACACCTTGTAGAGTCCATGCCCCGGTGAATTGAAGCTGTTCTGAGGGAAAAGGGGGGTGCAACTCAATATTAGGAAGGTGATCCTAATGTTTTGTACAGTCAGTGTACATGTGTATTGAGAAGAGAGGCAACAGTGTGTTTTTGTGTGTTCATGGACAAGTGGAGGCATGTTGTGGTGTGTGTCAGGTGTGGTGGTTGTGTTGTTTTTGTGTTAAGTTGTTTTTTTATAAATAAAAGTAAGCAATACAACATGTTGTAGTCCTTTGTAGCTCAGTTGGTAGAGAACGGCAGTATAGTGGATTCGATTCCTGGGACCACCCTTGTGTAAAAAAAAAATGTATGACTAAATCGTTTTAGATAAAGCATCTGCTAACTGGCATATGTTGTATAATTTTAAAGCAATACAGAATAATTGAGCAAACAATTCTCTGAATACTTTGAATTTCGCCTCCATATAGAAGGCATCATTTGATGTGGCAATCAACAGTAGAAACAATAACAAAGTGTCCGGTTCGGTTCAGTAAAAAGCTGAGGGTTGAGCCTGGAGACATATAACCACTCTCATATTCATAGACAGAGCTATGGATGCAGGGACTGAGCATCCATGATATCAACATTTGTTTACATTTTATCTGTTCACAAACATTGGAATTATATTTTGGGTTCTGATGGGATAAGACAGTTGAACTAACCTCATGAGGCATTTATAAGTTAAGTTAAATTCTTCAAGAATCAATGAGTACATATCATTAACTGCTGATTGCCCCTTTAAGCGATAGTTCACCCAAATTACAAAATGACAATTCCATAGTTCATAGACTGCTTAAGGGCAAGGAAACCAACATGTCATTTGTGTGAACTTTAACTTTAATTTTGTGGGTTTTAAAACTTCCCATTAGTGCGGCATGAAAGTGTCACTTTTGCACTTGTTTTTAAGAACACAGCTCAATATTGCCACACCTCCCTCAGCGCAAGCGAGCGGATATAAGACAGGTAAATTGCCAAACCTGGCGTTAGGAATGGAATATGCCAGAGATGGGATCAAGTCACTATTATTTGAGTCATAAGCAAGTCTCAATTCATAAGGGCCGGATTCTCAAGTCGAGTCCCAAGTAGAACGGGTCAAGACTCGAGTCAAGTCCAAGTTGTGCAAGTCAAAACTCAAGCACAGTAAAATAAAATAAAAAATGATACATGCAGTGCCTTGTTCAACTACAAATCTTTGTCTATTTATTGAGGCTACCGACAGACCTTTTCATTATTTTTCTCTACAACAGATTTCGATTAGCCTATGTAATTGCAAAATAGGGACCTTGTAGCAGTCGTAAGGGCATGAAATCAGCAGAAGGCCAGGCAGGTTGACGGGCTCAGAGTGTAGATTTATTTACAGGTCTTGGTGATCCAATGGTGAAAGCATCATATCATACAAAATATACAAGCAGATTTACTAAATATGCAAGGTCCTCTGTATCGGGCTTAACCTGTCCAATCTGAACGGACAAAGGTAGAGGGCAAGACAGTGCAGCCTCCCATTGAGAAACCAAATCGAATCTATCCAACAGGAGCTCAAACAGGTAGGTCTACACAATATACTGTAAGCACTTGGCCCCCAGGACCATACAATTACCCAATGATTTTTTAAATTACATGTATTTAACCCTTGCGTTGTCTTAAAAGGTCAAAAATGACCCGCCACTATGTTTAACAGCAGAGAAAACACTCAAAATTATGTTTTTTCAACTTGAAATTTGATGACTTTTCCTAGAGTGACCCCAACATTAGAAAAAGAGAAACATCGCCTTTGTTCATATTTCCATGAAAGCTGTACACCACCAGGTTACATAGATTGTCTTCGGGTCATTTTTGACCCGGCAGTTATAAAATCATTTACACACCACAAAAACAACAAAGACACAAAAACCACAAAGACACACACACACACACACACACAATAAGAAATGAAGATGATGTGTGCTACTGATTGAACTCAGACAAAACTAAAACTTTCTTGTGCATGTGCAGTATCTTTCCTCCACGACCTCAGACATGTGACTCAAGTTCACAGACAAAGTCAACACAATTTCAGACAAAATAAACATTTCTTCAAAGCATTGTTTCCTAATGGGAAATGCAGTCAGATGCTACAAAGGTGCTGCAGAAGACGTTTGAGTGCACATTTCAATGCCCAACAGGTCGTAGATCTGATTTTTTTCAGATGTCCAGGAAGAACAAGAGAACTGTGATTTAGAAGAGGAGGGAGGTATCTGAAGAAGATGGTGGGGAAGTATACAACCCAGAGCACGATGCATCATCTTCAGATGAAGAAGAAATCCCCCAAGCTGAAAGAGAGACATTTTTATCAAAGAACAGCAAAATAACATGGCGCTTGTTGCTGTATGCCAGCAGCATACCACCCTGCATCCCACTGTTGGCTTGCTTCTGAAGCTAAGCAGGGTTAGTCCTGGTTGTTGTTCCCTAGATGGGAGACCAGATGCTGCTGGAAGTGGTGTTGGAGGGCCAATAGGAGGCACTATTTCCCCAGGTCTAAAGAAAAAAATATATATCCCAGGTGACTGACCTGTGTATGGTGCAGTCTTTCAGATGGGATGTTAATAAACAGGTGTCCTAACTCTCTGTGGTCACTAAAGAGCCCATGGCACTTATTGTAAGAGTAGGGGTGTTAACCCTGGTGTCCTGGCTAAATTCCCAAGCTGTCCCTCACGCCACCTAATCATCCCCATCTTCCAATTGGCTATTCCTCTCCCCTGTAACTATTTCCCAGGTCATTGCTGTAAATGAGAATGTGTTCTCAGTAAACTTACCTGGTGCAGGATGGCAGCACAAAATGTCATAAGGATGACTCCAGGGCCCACAAAACATGCAGTTGCCCAGGACATCGCCTCCACATGTTCATCACACCACCCATTCCCACACCACCCATTCCCCACCCATTCCCACAACTGGAAAAGGCTGGATGAGATGGACTTGCATGCTTACAGAGGGCTGCTAATCTTAGCAGGTGTGTATAGATCCCGAGGTGAGACTACGTGAAGTCTCTGGGATGCAGAGAGTGGAAGGGTGATTTTCTGTGCCACGATGCCACTGAACGTTTTTCACACTTTCTCAAGAATGCTACGATTTGATAACTGTGTGAGAGACAAACTGGCAGCCATAAAAGAGGTCTGGGAGAAGTGGGTCTGGGAGCGTCTGCCATACCTCTGCAACCCTGGGCCTGAGGTAACAGTGGATGAGCAACTGATTCAATCAGAGGTACATTTTATTTTCATATCTGTAATGTAAGTGATTTACACTGTTAATATTATTATGTATTTCTGTAATATCATTGATTTATGTGATTGTTTTCTGTGACACTGATACTAATTTCTGATGGTAATTTTTTAAACATTTTTATTTAACCAGGTAGGCCAGTTGAGAACAAGTTCTCATTTACAACTGCGACCTGGCCAAGATAGAGCAAAGCAGTGCGACACAAACAACACAGAGTTACACATGGGATAAACAAATGTGCAGTCAATAACACAACAGAAAAAACGATATACAGAGTGTGCAAATGTAGTAAGATTAGGGAGGTAAGGCAATAAATAGGCCATAGTGGCGAAATAACTACAATTTAGCAACTAAACACTGGAGTGATAGATGTGCAGAAGATGAATGTGCAAGTAGAGATACTGGGGTGCAAAGGAGCAAAAAAATAAATAACAATATGAGGATGAGGTAGTTGGGTTGGCTAGAGATGGGCTATGTACAGGTGTAATGATCGGTAAGCTGCTCTGACAGCTGATGCTTAAAGTTAGTGAAGGAGATATAATTCTCCAGCTTCAGTGATTTTTGCAATTCGTTCCAGTTATTGGCAGCAGAGAACTGGAAGGAAAGGCGGCCAAAGCAGGAGTTGGCTTTGGGGGGTGACCAGTGAAATATACCTGCTGGAGCGCATGCTATGGGTGGGTGTTGCTATGGTGACAAGTGAGCTGAGATAAGGCGGGGCTTTACCTAGCAAAGAATTATAGATGACCTGAAGCCAGTGGGTTTGGCGACAAATATGAAGGGAGGGCCAGCCAACAAGAGCATACAGGTTGCAGTGATGGGTAGTATATGGGGCTTTGGTGACAAAACGGATGGCACTGTGATAGACTACATCCATTTTGCTGAGTAGAGTGTTGGAGGCTATTTTGTAAATGACATCGCCAAAGTCAAGGATCGGTAGGATAGTCAGTTTTACGAGGGTATGTTTGGCAGCATGAGTAAAGGATGCTCTGTTTGCGAAATTTGGAAGCCAATTCTAGATTTAATTTTGGATTGGAGATGCTTAATATGAGTCTGGAAGGAGAGTTTACAGTCGAACCAGACACCTAGGTATTTGTAATTGTCCACATATTCCAAGTCAGAACCGTCCAGAGTAGTGATGCTAGAAGGGCGGGCGGGTGCGGGCAGCGATCGGTTGAAGAGCATGCATTTAGTTTTGCTTGCATTTAAAAGCAGTTGGAGGCCACGGAAGGAGTGTTGTACGGCATTGAAGCTCGTCTGAAGGTTTGTTAACACAGTGTCCAAAGAATGGCCAGATGTATACAGAATGGTGTCGTCTGCGTAGAGGTGGATCAGAAAATCACCAGCAGCAAGAGCGACATCATTGATGTATACAGAGAAGAGAGTCGGCCCGAGAACTGAACCCTGAGACAATATTGTCTCTTATCGATGGTGGTTATGATATCATTTATGACCTTGAGCATGGCTGAGGTGCACCCATGACCAGCTTGGAAACCAGATAGCATAGCGGAGAAGGTACGGTGGGATTCGAAATGGTCGGTTATCTGTTTGTTAACTTGGCTTTAGAAGACTTTAGAAAGGCAGGGTAGGATAGATATAGGTCTGCAACAGTTTGGGTCTAGAGTATCACCCCCTTTGAAGAGGGGGATGACCGCGGCAGCTTTCCAATCTTTACGGATATAGACGATACAAAAGAGAGGTTGAACAGGCTAGCAATAGGGGTTGCAACAGTTGTGGCGGATAATTTTAGAACGATTGTCTATCCCAGCTGATTTGTAAGGGTCCAGTTTTTGCAGCTCTTTCAGAACATCAGCTATCTGGATTTGGGGGAAGCAGAAATGGGGAGGCTTGGTCAAGTTGCTGTGGGGGGTGCAGAGCTGTTGGCCGGGGTAGGGGTAGCCAGGTGGAAAGCATGGCCAGCCGTAGAAAAATGCTTCTTGAAATTCTCGATTATCGTAGATTTATCGGTGGTGACAGTGTTTCCTAGTCTCAGTGCAGTGAGCAGCTGGGAGGAGGTGCTCTTATTCTCCATGGAATTTACAGTGTCCCAAAACTTTTGGGAGTTTGTGCGACAGGATGCAAATTTCTGTTTGAAAAAGCTAGCCTTTGCTTTCGTAAGTGCCTGTGTATATTGGTTCCTAACTTCCCTGAAAAGTTGCATATCGCGGGGGCTATTCGATGCTAATTCAGTACGCCACAAGATGTTTTTGTGCTGGTCAAGGGTAGTCAGGTCTGGAGGGAACCAAGGGCTGTATCTTTTCTTAGTTCTACATTTTTTGATTGGGGCATGCTTATTTAAGATGGTGAGAAAAGCACTTTTGAAGAATAACCAGGCATCCTCTACTGACGGAATGAGGTCAATATCCTTCTAGGATACCCGGGCCAGGTCAATTAGAAAGACCTGCTCGCTGAAGTGTTTTAGGGAGCGTTTGAGAGTGATGAGGGGTGTTTGTTTGACCGCGGACCCATTACGGACGCAGGCAATGAGGCAGTGATCACTGAGATCCTGGTTGAAGACAGCAGAAGTGTATTTAGAGGGCAGGCTGGTCAGGATGATATCTATGAGGGTGCCTGTGTTTACGGATTTAGGGTTGTACCTGGTAGGTTCCATGATAATTTGTGTGTGATTGAGGACATCTAGCTTAGATGGTAGGTCGGCCGGTGTGTTACGCATATCCCAGTTAGGTCACCTAACAGTGCAAACTCTGAAGATAAATGGAGGGCAATTATATCACGTATGGTGTCCAGGGCACAGCTGGGGACTGAGGGCAACAGTTAGAGACTTATTTCTGGAAAGGTGGATTTTTAAAAGTAGAAGCTCGAACTGTTTGGGCACAGACCTGGATAGCATGACAGAACTCAAGAATGTGGTCCTCCTGAGCACACTGCACAAAATGGCTGAGATCAGTGATCGTGAGGACAGGAAGCCAGTTATCATCCTGAACTACAACCACAACTAAGGAGGCATGGACAACCTGGACAAGATGATTGGAACTTACAGCTGCAGGAGGATGAAAGCCCGCTAGTCATGTTCCATAACATCCTTGATGTGTCCTCATACAATGCCTTCGTGATATGGAACAAGATCAACCCTACCTGGATACCTGATAAGTGGAACAAGAGGAGGGTGTTCCTGGAGCAGCTGGGAAATGCTCTTGTATGAATGACAGGTTGTTTCTTCGTGAAAAATAGATTTGGGGATTAAAATTCAATTAAGCTGCTTTATTTTAGGGGTTTAGTGAAGGCGGGTGATGTTTTACCCTTAAGACATGGGGAGCATAAAGAATGTTAAGACTACACAAGGGTTAAACCCTTATTTTTTGTCCATTAACAATCTCCATATATACTTCCAATAATAGAGCAAAACAACCGACATGTATGTTTTGTTAGAGTCTCACCTTTCCACAGAGGGGTCACATTAGTGTGAATCCCAAACTGTTCAGATGCTACAGACAGATGTTGGCAGATCGGATGATTTTAGAGTCCCAAGACACTTTTTGGGGTTGTAGAGCAAAATGGAGAACACCATTGTGTTTGTGAGAGTCTCATCTTTCCACAGAGAGGTCGTTAATAGTTAATAGGCAAACCTTTTGGATGCTACAGACGATTTTGTCGAGAAGACTAATTTTTTGGGATGTTTCATGGTCTGACAAACATCTCTTGCGCTCTCTATCACCTTTCACAACAGATGTGAAAGTGCGACATCGGCGGATGTGGTGGATTGAGACGCAACAAATGCAAAAAAACATATCTCTAGCTTAATTTCACTAGGGTAGGGGGCAGCATTCGCAATTTTGGATGAAAATTGCTACTCAGGCCCAGAAGATAGGATATGCATATAATTAGTAGATTTGGATAGAAAACACTAAAGTTTCCAAAACGGTTAAAATAATGTCTGTGAGTATAACAGAACTGATATGGCAGGAGAAAACCCGAGGAAAATCCAACCAGGAAGTACTATAATTTTCAATGTCTGTTTTTCCATTGAAAGCCTATCCACCATACAAAGACTTAGGACCCAGTTCACGGTCTCTATGGCGTCCACTACACGTGGCCAGTCTTTAGGCATTGTTTAAGGCTTTTACTCTGAAAAATGAGGGAGATACAGCACTTTCAGTCAGTGGCCAGTGGAGATCTCCATTCACCAGCCATGCGCCTGATCGGGAACGCGTGTTTCTCCTTTCCTATTGATGAAGCTTTTGTCCGGTTGAAATATTATTGATTATTTATGACAGAAACAACCGGAGGATTGATTTTAAACATTGTTTGGCATGTTTCTACTAACTTTTATTGTACTTACAAAAAAACTTTTTGTCTGGACATAGTGCACGCACCTTAAGAATTTGGATTACTGGACAAAACACACAAACAAAAAGGAGGTATTTGGTCATAAAGAGGGACATTATCGAACAAAACAAACATGTATTGTCTAACATGGAGACCTGGGAGTGCCACCAGATGAAGATCATCAAAGGTAAGTGATTAATTTTAATGCTATTTCTGACTTTTGTGACACTCTCCTTGGCTGGAAAATGGATGTATGGGTTCCTGTGGCTTGGTGCAGACCTAACATAATCGCAAAGTGTGCTTTCGCCGTAAAGCCGTTTTGAAATCTGACACAGCGGTTGCATTAAGGAGAAGTTTATCTTTATTCGTATGTTTAACACTTGTATCGTTTATCAATGTTTATAATGAGTATTTCTGTAATATGATGTGTCTCTCTGCACTTTCACCGGATGTTTGTTTGAGCCAATGCATTTCTGACCATAACGTGCCAATGTAACCTGAGATTTTTGGGATATAAATATGAACTTTATCGAACAAAACATACATGTATTGTGTAACATGAAGTCCTACGAGTGCCATCTGATGAAGATCATCAAAGGTTAGTGATTAATTTTATCTCTATTTCTGATTTTTGTGACTCCTCTCTTTGGCTGGAAAAATGGCTTTATGGTTTTCTGTGACTAGGTGCTGACCTAACATAATCGCATGGTGTGCTTTCGCAGTAAAGCATTTTTGAAATCGGACACTGTGGTTGGATTTACAAGAACTTTATCTTTAAAATGGTGGATAATACTTGTGTGTTTGAGGAATTTTAATTATGGGATTTCTGTTGTTTTGAATTTGGCACCCTGCAATTTCACTGGCTGTTGTCGAGGTGGGACGCTAGCGTCACACTTGTACCAGAGAGGTTAAACTGACAGATTTGTATGGTGATTTTATTATTATGCTAATTTGATTTCCTTGGGGGCACGGAGATCGTCTTTTATTGTTTCGACAAGCATTGAAGAACTTGCAACCTCTTTTAACCTTTTGACCCTTCATTCAGGTGTGTAATTGTTGGCCATCCGGGCAAATTTGAGGCTTTTTGAACCTGACAACGAGCCATCCTCAACAAGGTTGGAAAGTGACAGTGAAGATGAGGCCTCAGAGTCTGATGTTCAAGAGTGTGACATTGAGGAGGTCCAGGGAGAAGACATGGAAGCCTGAGAGGAAGACAGCCAAAGCTTTAGTTTCTAGACTATCATTTTACCAATGGGAGATGTGATGGATCATTGGGGATCATTCAATATTCCCTTTCTTTTATTTGTTTAGTGAAATCATCCCATGTGAAGAGTCAACTCATTTAATAAAATTTTAATTTGTAACTAAATCGTTTTAAAAATTTACTTTGGAAGGATTTAATCATTTGCAATTATGTCTACTTATGTAAAAGGTTTGTGTTTCTGTCTCCACATATGGTAAATACAGTGGGGCAAAAAAGTATTTAGTCAGCCACCAATTGTGCAAGTACTCCCACTTAAAAAGATGAGAGAGGCCTGTAATTTTCATCATAGGTACACTTCAACTATGACAGACAAAATTAGAGAAAAAATCCAGAAAATCACATTGTAGGATTTTTTATGAATTTATTTGCAAATTATGGTGGAAAATAAGTATTTGGTCAATAACAAAAGTTTATCTCAATACTTTGTTATAAACCCTTTGTTGGCAATAACAGAGGTCAAATGTTTTTTGTAAGTCTTCACAAGGTTTTCACACACTGTTGCTGGTATTTTGGCCCATTCCTCCATGCAGATCTTCTCTAGAGCACTGATGTTTTGGGGCTGTTGCTGGGCAACACAGACTTTCAACCCCCTCCAAAGACTATGGGGTTGACATCTGGAGACTGGCTAGGCCACTCCAAGACCTTGAAATGCTTCTTACGAAGCCACTCCTTCGTTGCCCGGGCGGTGTGTTTGGGATCATTGTCATGCTGAAAGACCCAACCACGTTTAATCTTCAATGCCCTTGCTGATGGAAGGAGGTTTTCACATGGCCCCATTCATTCTTTCCTTTACACGGATCAGTCGTCCTGGTCCCTTTGCAGAAAAACAGCCCCAAAGCCTGATGTTTCCACCCCCATGCTTCACAGTAGGTATGGTGTTCTCTGGATGCAACTCAGCATTCTTTGTCCTCCAAACACGACGAGTTGAGTTTTTACCAAAAAGTTATATTTTGGTTTCATCTGACCATATGGCATTCTCCCAATCTTCTTCTGGATCATCCAAATGCTCTCTAGCAAACTTCAGACGGGCCTGGACATGTACTGGCTTATGCAAGGGGAAACGTCTGGCACTGCAGGATTTGAGTCCCTGACGGCGTAGTGTGTTACCGATGGTAGGCTTTGTTACTTTGATCCCAGCTCTCTGCAGGTCATTCTGGGATTTTTGCTCACCGTTCTTGTGATCATTTTGACCCCACGGGGTGAGATCTTGCGTGGAGCCCCAGATCGAGGGAGATTATCAGTGGTCTTGTATGTCTTCCATTTCCTAATAATTGCTCCCACAGTTGATTTCTTCAAACCAAGCTGCTTACCTATTGCAGATTCAGTCATCCCAGCCTGGTGCAGGTCTACAATTTTGTTTCTGGTGTCCTTTGACAGCTCTTTGGTCTTGGCCATAGTGGAGTTTGGAGTGTGACTGTTTGAGGTTGTGGACAGGTGTATCTTATACTGATAACAAGTTCAAACAGGTGCCATTAATACAGGTAACGAGTGGAGGACAGAGGAGCATCTTAAAGAAGGTCTGTGAGAGCCAGGATTGTTGCTTGTTTGTAGGTGACCAAATACTTATTTTCCACCATAATTTGCAAATAAATAAATAAAATATCCTACAATGTGATTTTCTGGATTTTTTTTTTTCTTCTCATTTTGTCTGTCATAGTTGAAGTGTACCTATGATGAAAATTACCGACCTCTCTCATATTTTTAAGTGGGAGAACATGCACAATTGGTGGCTGACTAAATACTTTTTTGCCCCACTGTATATTGTACAACAGCTGATGAAACTAACCCTATAAAATTATGAACAAATTTGATCAGTGTTATTTCCTGATAGTTGCTAGTTGAAAATACAATCTACACAGACGCTTCAAATCAGCAGGTTTGCATGAGTGAGAGTTTTGGCGTTCCACGGTGACATCACCATGCAGAAAATTGGTTAATAGACCAATAACAAAGTGAGTTCCAGCCCTCTCTGCCAGTAACAGCTGGTTTCAGTTCCCTATCAGTCGGTCAACTTGGTACAACTACTATGCGGAACTGGAGCGGTAGCACCCTTTCTTGAAGAACCTTAGAATCACTCATGACAAGGCAGATGAATTCCTTCCGCTCTTCACCTTGAGCGGAGTAGAAATATGTTAAGCATTCTTTCAAATAAACATGGGAATGCAAAACCTATCAGACTTCACTCCAATTTAACCGTTCCACTTAATGAGGGTGTGTTCATCCTTCTGCATGTTGTGTGTTGGTGAGTGGTTTTGTGAGTTTCCTGCTGAATATGTTAGTTAGACTTCTGCCTATTCAGCCTGGCTAACTGGCTGAGTAACATGGCTAACACAACCAAAACAAAGAACGCTAAGGGTTCGGGTTCGAGACCATGCCCAAATAAATGAAAAGCTACTCAGGTTTTGTCGGAGCGGTGCATGCTCCGGCTGCCCCCACTCAGGTCAGCTTGTGTGCGGGATGAGTAATGTGTGCGTGTCAGTAACAGTGGCT
Source organism: Oncorhynchus kisutch (assembly GCF_002021735.2). Classification (NCBI taxonomy): domain Eukaryota; kingdom Metazoa; phylum Chordata; class Actinopteri; order Salmoniformes; family Salmonidae; genus Oncorhynchus; species Oncorhynchus kisutch. Next base: position 35,548,129 of record NC_034183.2, read on the forward strand.
TGGCACTGGGCAATTCCACTCCTCTGTGGACTGCGGCAGGTACTGTAGTGGTTAAGAGTGTTGGGCCAGTAACTGCAAGGTTGCTGGTTCAAATCCTCAATTCGACTTGGTGAAAAATGTGTCAATGTGCCCTTCAGAAAGACCCTGATTGCTCATAAAGTCGCTCTGGATAAAAGTGTCTGCTAAATCTCCCTAAAAATAGGGAGGCGCAGAGGTGTCATAAAAGGTCATGCCTGTCAAAAGAGAAGCAGTAAAAGAAACACACAGAGACCTGCAGTAACTTCACACACTCACCACAAAACATGTCATGAGTCAAGACAATAGCACATTGTGACGGCCCTGAATTTTATTGAACCGTCTCAGTGTTTCTCCTTCCAATAGGGCGCTTTCCCTTTAATTCCCAATTAAATAGCCAGCGTCAGCTGCGCAAAAGTGGGGGTTGTGATGGAGACGTGAATGAGGATGTGTTCAACACTCAGTTCCGAAGCTTCTCTATTCCGGTTGTTTTGTAGCCTAATAGAGTTTACCCAGGATCGGATCGACTCTTTGCGTCCGTGGACTACACCTCTCTGTTCTTCGTGGCCTTTTAGGATGAAACAGTCAGAAATCACTAAGCGCAACATAGCTTCTGCGTGCATATCAGCTAGAAAGATGTGTCGGCATCGAGTAATTGTCTCTGGCCCCCTCCCAGTTAGGGGGAGTGATGAGCTCTACAGCAGAGTCTCACAACTCAATCGCTGGTTGAAAACTGTTTTCTGCCCCTCCCAAAAGTTAGAATTTGTAGATAATTGGCCCTCTTTCTGGGACTCACCCACAAACAGGACCAAGCCTGACCTGCTGAGGAGTGACGGACTCCATCCTAGCTGGAGGGGTGCTCTCATCTTATCTACCAACATAGACAGGGCTCTAACTCCTCTAGCTCCACAATGAAATAGGGTGCAGGCCAGGCAGCAGGCTGTTAGCCAGCCTGCCAGCATAGTGGAGTCTGCCATTAGCACAGTCAGTGTAGTCAGCTCAGCTATCACCATTGAGACCGTGTCTGTGCCTCGACCTAGGTTGGGCAAAACTAAACATGGCGGTGTTCGCCTTAGCAATCTCACTAGGATAAAGACCACCTCCATTCCTGTCATTACTGAAAGAGATCATGATACCTCACATCTCAAAATAGGGCTACTTAATGTTAGATCCCTTACTTCAAAGGCAATTATAGTCAATGAACTAATCACTGATCATAATCTTGATGTGATTGGCCTGACTGAAACATGGCTTAAGCCTGATGAATTTACTGTTTTAAATGAGGCCTCACCTCCTGGCTACACTAGTGACCATATCCCCCGTGCATCCCGCAAAGGCGGAGGTGTTGCTAACATTTACGATAGCAAATTTCAATTTACACAAAAAAAAATGACATTTTCGTCTTTTGAGCTTCTAGTCATGAAATCTATGCAGCCTACTCAATCACTTTTTATAGCTACTGTTTACAGGCCTCCTGGGCCATATACAGCGTTTCTCACTGAGTTCCCTGAATTCCTATCGGACCTTGTAGTCATAGCAGATAATATTCTAATCTTTGGTGACTTTAATATTCACATGGAAAAGTCCACAGACCCACTCCAAAAGGCTTTCAGAGCCATCATCGACTCAGTGGGTTTTGTCCAACATGTCTCTGGACCCACTCACTGTCACAGTCATACGCTGGACCTAGTTTTGTCCCATGGAATAAATGTGGTGGATCTTAATGTTTTTCCTCATAATCCTGGACTATCGGACCACCATTTTATTACGTTTGCAATTGCAACAAATAATCTGCTTAGACCCCAACCAAGGAACATCAAAAGTCGTGCTATAAATTCACAGACAACACAAAGATTCCTTGATGCCCTTCCAGACTCCCTCTGCCTACCCAAGGACGCCAGAGGACAAAAATCAGTTAACCACCTAACTGAGGATCTCAATCTAACCTTGCGCAATACCCTAGATGCAGTTGCACCCCTAAAAACAAAAAAAATGTCTCATAAGAAACTAGCTCCCTGGTACACAGAAAATACCCGAGCTCTGAAGCAAGCTTCCAGAAAATTGGAACGGAAATGGCGCCACACCAAACTGGAAGTCTTCCGACTAGCTTGGAAGGACGGTACCGTGCAGTACCGTAGAGCCCTTACTGCTGCTCGATCATCCTATTTTTCTAACTTAATTGAGGAAAATAAGAATAATCCGAAATTCCTTTTTAATACTGTCGCAAAGCTAACTAAAAAGCAGCATTCCCCAAGAGAGGATGACTTTCACTTTAGCAGTGATAAATTCATGAACTTCTTTGAGGAAAAGATTATGATTATTAGAAAGCAAATTACGGACTCCTCTTTAAACCTGCGTATTCCTCCAAACCTCAGTTGTCCTGAGTCTGCACAACTCTGCCAGGACCTAGGATCAAGAGAGACGCTCAAGTGTTTTAGTACTATATCTCTTGACACAATGATGAAAATAATCATGGCCTCTAAACCTTCAAGCTGCATACTGGACCCTATTCCAACTAAACTACTGAAAGAGCTGCTTCCTGTGCTTGGCCCTCCTATGTTGAACATAATAAACGGCTCTCTATCCACTGGATGTGTACCAAACTCACTAAAAGTGGCAGTAATAAAGCCTCTCTTGAAAAAGCCAAACCTTGACCCAGAAAATATAAAAAACTATCGGCCTATATCGAATCTTCCATTCCTCTCAAAAATTTTAGAGAAGGCTGTTGCGCAGCAACTCACTGCCTTCCTGAAGACAAACAATGTATACGAAATGCTTCAGTCTGGTTTTAGACCCCATCATAGCACTGAGACGGCACTTGTGAAGGTGGTAAATGACATTTTAATGGCATCGGACCGAGGCTCTGCATCTGTCCTCGTGCTCCTAGACCTTAGTGCTGCTTTTGATACCATCGATCACCACATTCTTTTGGAGAGATTGGAAACCCAAATTGGTCTACACGGACATGTTCTGGCCTGGTTTAGATCTTATCTGTCGGAAAGATATCAGTTTGTCTCTGTGAATGGTTTGTCCTCTGACAAATCAACTGTAAATTTCGGTGTTCCTCAAGGTTCCGTTTTAGGACCACTATTGTTTTCACTATATATTTTACCTCTTGGGGATGTTATTCGAAAACATAATGTAAACTTTCACTGCTATGCGGATGACACACAGCTGTACATTTCAATGAAACATGGTGAAGCCCCAAAATTGCCCTCGCTAGAAGCATGTGTTTCAGACATAAGGAAGTGGATGGCTGCAAACTTTCTACTATTAAACTCGGACAAAACAGAGATGCTTGTTCTAGGTCCCAAGAAACAAAGAGATCTTCTGTTGAATCTGACAATTAATCTTAATGGTTGTACAGTCGTCTCAAATAAAACTGTGAAGGACCTCGGCGTTACTCTGGACCCTGATCTCTCTTTTGAAGAACATATCAAGACCATTTCGAGGACAGCTTTTTTCCATCTACGTAACATTGCAAAAATCTGAAACTTTCTGTCCAAAAATGATGCAGAAAAATTAATCCATGCTTTTGTCACTTCTAGGTTAGACTACTGCAATGCTCTATTTTCCGGCTACCCGGATAAAGCACTAAATAAACTTCAGTTAGTGCTAAATACGGCTGCTAGAATCCTGACTAGAACCAAAAAATTTGATCATATTACTCCAGTGCTAGCCTCTCTACACTGGCTTCCTGTCAAAGCAAGGGCTGATTTCAAGGTTTTACTGCTAACCTACAAAGCATTACATGGGCTTGCTCCTACATATCTCTCTGATTTGGTCCTGCCGTACATACCTATACGTACGCTACGGTCACAAGACGCAGGCCTCCTAATTGTCCCTAGAATTTCTAAGCAAACAGCTGGAGGCAGGGCTTTCTCCTATAAAGCTCCATTTTTATGGAACGGTCTGCCTACCCATGTCAGAGACGCAAACTCGGTCTCAACCTTTAAGTCTTTACTGAAGACTCATCTCTTCAGTGGGTCATATGATTGAGTGTAGTCTGGCCCAGGAGTGGGAAGGTGAACGGAAAGGCTCTGGAGCAACGAACCGCCCTTGCTGTCTCTGCCTGGCCGGTTCCCCTCTTTCCACTGGGATTCTCTGCCTCTAACCCTATTACAGGGGCTGAGTCACTGGCTTGCTGGGGCTCTCTCATGCTGTCCCTGGAGGGGGTGCGTCACCTGAGTGGGTTGATTCACTGTTGTGGTCATCCTGTCTGGGTTGGCGCCCCCCCCCCCCCCCCTTGGGTTGTGCCGTGGCGGAGATCTTTGTGGGCTATACTCAGCCTTGTCTCAGGATGGTAAGTTGGTGGTTGAAGATATCCCTCTAGTGGTGTGGGGGCTGTGCTTTGGCAAAGTGGGTGGGGTTATATCCTTCCTGTTTGGCCCTGTCCGGGGGTGTCCTCGGATGGGGCCACAGTGTCTCCTGACCCCTCCTGTCTCAGCCTCCAGTATTTATGCTGCAGTAGTTTATGTGTCGGGGGGCTGGGGTCAGTTTGTTATATCTGGAGTACTTCTCCTGTCCTATTCGGTGTCCTGTGTGAATCTAAGTGTGCGTTCTCTAATTCTCTCCTTCTCTCTTTCTTTCTCTCTCTCGGAGGACCTGAGCCCTAGGACCATGCCCCAGGACTACCTGACATGATGACTCCTTGCTGTCCCCAGTCCACCTGGCCATGCTGCTGTTCCAGTTTCAACTGACCTGAGCCCTAGGACCATGCCCCAGGACTACCTGACATGATGACTCCTTGCTGTCCCCAGTCTACCTGGCCATGCTGCTGCTCCAGTTTCAACTTCCACCTGACTGTGCTGCTGCTCTAGTTTCAACTGTTCTGCCTTATTATTATTCGACCATGCTGGTCATTTATGAACATTGAACATCTTGACCATGTTCTGTTATAATCTCCACCCGGCACAGCCAGAAGAGGACTGGCCACCCCACATAGCCTGGTTCCTCTCTAGGTTTCTTCCTAGGTATTGGCCTTTCTAGGGAGTTTTTCCTAGCCACCGTGCTTCTCCACCTGCATTGCTTGCTGTTTGGGGTTTTAGGCTGGGTTTCTGTACAGCACTTTGAGATATCAGCTGATGTACGAAGGGCTATATAAATAAATTTGATTTGATTTGATTTGATTTCTCCGCTGGAGATTTGTTGGCGGATTGGATTGTCTGACTGACCACAACCTTTTTGTATAATTTGTTTTGATGTATACTGTGATGATTTATGTAGTTAGTTGTAGTTGAGGACTTAGTAAGAGTTGATACGCTTTTAAGTTCTGTGGTAAAATAATTGTTATATTGATTGTATGATTAATATTGGGTTTACCCTACACTTGAATGAACGGACAAACATTGCGTGACAAAGGTCACTGGAGTTCCCCGAACTCCTTTACCGGGCTGGACTCTTTTTAGGCCCGAGGTACAGGACATTTCTGGAGGAATCAGAACTCGTGTTATATTATATGTGTGTGTAATCATTTATGTTGTTAATACAACCCACTCAAAAGAATAGTTGTTTTTGAAGTTCTTTCCAATGTTTTAAGGGTTTATGAAAAGTTTATTTCCATCCTGACTTTTACATAAGTTTTTTGTATTGGTGTAGACTTAACGGACCAGATGGGACTCATTCCCTCCCAAACCAAAAGGAGAAACCAATGTTTTCTCTGGTAGGCACAACCTACCTGGCACCCCTATAAATAATAACCTCAAGTCAAAACCGTTACAACATGCACCTGTTTTATTTGCAAATACTCTGATTCATTACTTCACACCCTCTTTTCCAGTTTGTTCTTGAATTTGTCCTCCAGCATTTCCTACTATTACAGCTCATCTAGTGGTTAAGACATGTCATGACAGGTTGAAGAGGCCAAATGTATCTATACTGAACAAAAATATAATTGCAATATGCAACAATTTCAAAGATTTGACTGAGTTACAGTTCATAGAAGGAAATCAGTCAATTTTAAATAAATTCATTAGGCCCTGATCTATGGATTTCACATGACTCGGCCAGGGCACAGCCCTGGGAGGGCATAGGCCCAACCACCCACTGGGGAGCCAGGTCCAGCCAATCGGAATGTGTTGTTTTCCCCACAAACAAGCTTTATTACAGACAGAAATACTCCTCAGCACCCACCCCCACCCACCTCAGACGATCCCACAGGTGAAGAAGCTAGATGTGGAGGTCCTGGGCTGGGGTTGTCACACGTGGTCTGCTGTTGTGAGGCCAGTTGGACATACTGCCAAATTAACATTAAATTCTCTGGCAACATTTCTGTTTCTGCAGTCAGCATGCCAATTGAACACTCCCTCAAAACTTGAGACATCTGTGGCATTGTGTTGTGTGAAAAAACTGCACATTTTAGTGGCCTTTTATTGTCCCCAGCACACCTATGTAATGACAATACCGTTTAATCAGCTTCTTGACATGCACACCAGTCCGGTGGATGGATTACCTTGGCAAAGGAGAAATGCTCACTAAACAGCGATTTAAACAAATTTGTGCACAACATTTGAGAGAAATAAGCTTTTTGTGCTTATGGAACATTTCAGTGATCTTTTATTTCAGCTCTTGAAAAATGGTACCACTCCTTTACATGATGCGTTCATATTTTTGTTCCGTACATTTTCAGTGTTCCGCAGAGTAGTGAACAGTCCAAATTACTGCTTTATGAGCCAACATTCAGAACTTGGCAAATGGGGAATAGAGATCAGTGTCTGAATATAAGTCTACCCTCGATGGTTTATGACTAACCAACATGAGCTATACTGTACATGCTTTGGCTCCATCTTCAGGCTAAATGTAAGATACCCAAACCTGTTTCTCACATATCGTATTACAGTAGGTTGGCACACTAAAATGCAGTAAGCCTCTATCAATAGCCAAGAGGAGAGGAATTAAAACAGGACAATTTTATGAACTCAAATAGATCTCTGAAGAGTCAACAGTTACCTAGGGCCTTGAATTAATTCTTGAGGAGCCAATCTGTCAATTACATATTTAGGAGGGGGGGAAAAAATCATAACTTCAATTGATTAAGGTGTTATTTATATACGCTACTGGACCCATCCATTGTTGTTCCAGATTAGACTAATCTGTACTCTGAGAAGTCAGGTACACACACGTAATCATTTGATCCTCTTCCTAATCCCATTTTTATAAAATGACCAGAAAGCGTGGTTTGTGTGCAAGAGTTTATGATTCCTTCATTTGTCAATAATGGGGGATATAAAGGTACCAGAGAGGGGTGTGTTGCCCAATTCCATGCTAGTCAGTCAGCCTGTCTACAGGGCTGCCAGTGTTAGAGCTGTCAACCAGTTATCGCTCCAAAATGGATAGATCATTGATCTGTGTGCTACTAGCCACTGCTGTCCTGCTCTGCAACACTGCCCCAGTGATGAGTAAGTGTGTGTCTGTTTTTGTTGGGAGGGGGGGGGGGGCACAGTGCCATTCTGTGTGGGCTTGTCATGGTATGTTGTCAGGGCATATTAAACCAAAGAGGTGTGTACAGACAGATGTAAAGGTTGCACTTCACTGATCGTATACAGGTGGTGGACACTGTACTTGTACTGTGTATCCTCCAGAACACAGGTCTAACATGATGTGTGTATAAAGAGCATGCAGGCCAAGGTGCCTATGGCTATTAGAGCAAAAGGGTGTATGACACTAAATGACCTAGAGTTTTGTGTCCTATTTGAGATTGGTATGAGGGAAGTGGCATATATAGTGATATACAGCAGATACATTTGCTGACATTTTATATTTACGTCACTTAGCAGACACTATCCAGAGCAACTAGGGTTAACCTGATTACGGGCAGGGTTCCCTTTTGGGAACGACCCCTCCCACGTTCAGCTGGAACGGTGGCGCACGGAATGCAAAAATATTCTTAGAAATATTTAACCTCCACACATTAACAAGTCCAATAGCTCAAATGAAAGATAAACACCTTGTTCATCTAGCCAGCAAGTCAGATTTCTAAAATGTTTTACGTCGAAAACATAGCACATATTTATGTCAAACCACCACCAAAGACACAGCTAATTTGAATAGCCAAAAAATGCAATCAACAAAAGCAGGATTAAAAGAAAAATAATTCACTAACCTTTTGAAAGTCTTCATCAGATGACAGTAATAGGACATGTTACACAGTACATTTATGTTTTTTTCAATAATATGCTATTTATATCCATAAAGCTCTGTTTACAATGACGGCATGTTCACAAAATGCTACTCAAATGTCCGGAGAAATTATGATAGCGCCGGCAGATAACGTCAGATAACAAGCAATACACATCATAAACTTTGACTAAATATACATGTTCTACATATAGATAGAAATATACACTTCTTCTTAATGCAACCGCTGTGTTACATTTATTTTTAACGTTACAGATTTCGTTCACTGGGTTATAATATGAGACGGCGCTCAGAAATTAGCATTATGTCTCCTCAATCTCGGAGTCCACAGAAACCCATAATTAACACATAAATATTCCCTTACCTTTGATGTTCTTCGATCAGAAGACGTGGAAGGAGTTATACTTACCAAAAACTGTGTTTGGTTTTAATGTCTGTGTCTTTAGGTTACCAAACGCGACAAATTCCGGTTGAAATGCAGCCAAAATTCTAGTCGATGCGCATCTAAACTTCAAAATGACATTATGTGTCGACTAAACTGGTCAAACTAAGTGCAGAATCAAGCTTAAACATGTTCTAAACATGCAAAACAAATGGTTAGCAGATGTACTGTACTGAGCTCGCCTTCTGGATGACAGCGGGGTGAACAGGCAGTGGCTCGGGTGGTTGATGTCCTTGATGATCTTTATGGCCTTCCTGTAGCATCGGGTGGTGTAGGTGTCCTGGAGGGCAGGTAGTTTGCCCCCGGTGATGCGTTGTGCAGACCTCACTACCCTCTGGAGAGCCTTACGGTTGAGGGCGGTGCAGTTGCCATACCAGGCGGTGATACAGCCCGCCAGGATGCTCTCGATTGTGCATCTGTAGAAGTTTGTGAGTGCTTTTGGTGACAAGCCTCCTGAGGTTGAAGAGGCGCTGCTGCGCCTTCTTCACGATGCTGTCTGTGTGAGTGGACCAATTCAGTTTGTCTGTGATGTGTATGCCGAGGAACTTAAAACTTGCTACCCTCTCCACTACTGTTCCATCGATGTGGATAGGGGGGTGTTCCCTCTGCTGTTTCCTGAAGTCCACAATCATCTCCTTAGTTTTGTTGACGTTGAGTGTGAGGTTATTTTCCTGACACCACACTCCGAGGGCCCTCACCTCCTCCCTGTAGGCCGTCTCGTCGTTGTTGGTAATCAAGCCTACCACTGTTGTGTCGTCCACAAAGAGAGCTCCGGACCAGACGTGCGCATGAAAGTACATGTATTTTCGGGTGACCCGGAGGTTTCAGCCCGCCAAAACTCGAGGGAGCACACGATTCTCACAAAGAGAGGCCCCACTGAAAGAGGACACCGGAACAGATAGGAACTGTTCCCAGGTCTGTAGCTGGTTGGGAAGGGTGGGGGCGATGACATCAAAGTTGGGCCAACTTTCATGATGGCAAGAGAGAGTTTGGTAGAATGGCTGCCCTGAGAGTTCTGCTTTACATACAGACATAATTTGAACGGTTTTAGAAGCTTTAGAGTGTTTTCTATTCAATAATAATTATTATATGCATATATTAGCAATTTTTAACAGATTTTCTTTCTGTTTACTATGGGCACGCAATTCCTCCAGACAGATTTTTCAGCTCGCGATTCGAAACAGCGACCTTTTGGTTACTGGTCCAACCACTAGGCTATCTGCCGCCTGGTGGCTGACTAACTTATGGTAATACACTGATTGGACCTCATCATACTGGAACGGCATATGAGTGTGCTGAGCAATGTTCTGTACATACAGTAGAACATAACTTCTGTGGCCTTAATTAGGATAGTTAACCTGTAATAACTTTTGCAATGCATGTCATAGATAGCTTTCATATATTGCATATTGTTATGTAAACTGATAAAGGTTTATTAGCCGTTTAAACATACAGTACTAGATCAGGAAAAACATACTTAGAATATTAAACATTTGCACAGTTTTTTTGTGTTTGAAGTTGAGATATCAGAAGCTATCTTCATCTTAGTATGTGTGTGCATGTATTACGTTCAGGAGTTGACCATCAGTGTAACATCACCACCTGTTCATGCTGGTGAACATCTGCACTTTGACCTTTTTGTCCTAACTACACTAGAAATGACTCAAATCGGGGGGGGGGGGGGGGGGGGGGGGGGGGGGTTGTCTTTCCACTCCATTTTACTTGGGAGCACAGGAACAGACACATTTCCTGTTATTCCTTGCCTAGGCTTACCTACAATTTTCTATCCTCGAAATCCAAAGCTCATACATGACAAAACGGCACAGTTGAGAGAGAATGAGAGAATGCATACAGTAGGTTACTTTCGTTCTCTAGGACCATGGTTGGTGTGTTGCCATGTCTGTATTTCTGACCTTGATGGCTGCATTGTGTCTGGCATAGCAACATAGATGTGCCAATACTTGGCGCCAACTGATGGTGAAAAGTGTTACTATTTGTCTATATTGGTGGTCAGTTTGTAGTGTTGGTCTTTGTATACCAAGCCCTGTGTTATGTGTATGGTTGGTTATGACTGTGTTACTGTGTGTGACTGTTCATGGATTGGTATTTTAGTTATATCAATGGCAGTGGTTTGTGGTCCAGAACAGGCACGGTGAGTCAGACGCTCAATGCCCGTTGATGGTGAAGATTTTACATGCGGTGAAGGGTGTACCAGCAGGCTCCATGGCACGAAGTGTCTCCCGACGAGACACCAATGGAATGATCTGGGCACAGGTTGCTAGTAGGTACGTATGAGGATGCACTACTGTTTGATGTGTACATGTGAAATGTTGTTCATTACTAATTTAAAATTTACATTCTACTATGCGGACATTTTTAAACCAATTGCAATATTAAATGGGATTCTACTAATATAGAAAAAGTTTTCAAACTGTGACAGCACTCGCTCTCCTTCAGAATGACAGATGTGACAAGTACATCATTTGATCTCAGAGCAGGACTTCCAGACAGGGGTGTACCGTGTTGAGTTTGATTCTGAAGCCTACTGGAAGTCTCAGGGAACCACGCATTTTCACAACACTGCCGAATTGAGTACAATCCCTAACCCGCTCACAGAGACCTAGTACACAAATTTAGGTTATGTAGCATGATGTAATACTCTAACCGGTTTTGTTTTACTATGGTGTCCCCTTTTCTTATTAACACAGGTTGTACAACTAAATGGTTGTGTGAACATTTTGTGCAGAGAAATTCTGTCAAATCTTGTACATCAGTACCACTGGAGTGTGTAATAAGCAAGAGTGGACATTTGTAAGAGGAATGTGCCTAGAGACTAGATTACCTTTAGTACTACAATAGTCTTGTCCCCAGACCAGAAAAGATCAACAGAAATGACTCACCATGGAGTAGACAAACCATGTAAACATTTGGAACTAAAAAAAGACAAAAAATTATTAGTTGGGTAGAGGGAAAATAAAATGTGACAGTATAAAATCGCATGAAAAGTGACTGAATTGCTTATGACCGCACACTGGCTTTGATTCATTAGCCTTTTCTTTGCTACTCTACAAATTTGTTTGTCCTCGGTGAAGAGGTCACAGACCTAGTTGGCCAATGGTTATCTGCCTTCCTGAATGTTGGTCTGTGGGAGTGAGGTGAAAAACCAGTACAAACTGATGTGCCGTGTACAGGTGGTGTTCGAGGTCCGCGCGGAGGGACATCGTCACAACACCCTGGCCCTGTTGCGGAGTCCCTTCTCCTACACTACCACGGCTGTCGTGATAATCGCACACACACCTGACCAAGCTTAACAAATAAAGAGCAGGTAAACGACTGAGTGAACCTTCCTTTGTTTAACGAACACTGCCACACACACATTACTACGTAAAGTGGGACGATTGTCTGCACTGGCCAGTTAAGGGATGAGCGTCTCAGAGTAACACCAACTCCTGGGAAGAGAACGCACATGAATGATTTAGCTCAGCTCCCTTCTATAGGCTACTGTGTAGGTTTACTAGTGATAAAAGTGGTTCATTGTAGGGAAGGTGAATCCATGGGTAGCATATACCTGAAGCCTACAGGTACTGTATAACGTATTAGCCTGTAAGATGTCTGTTTCATTTGTGTAGGACTATGTATTACTTTTTCAGTGTCCTACTGACAAAAGAAAAGTTATAAAAAGCAGTGGTGAGAGATGCAGAAAAAAGACGTGAGGTTTCAGAGGTGTTTCCCAGAACATGGCAATGAATGTGTTTTATTAATATTTTGTTGACAAAAAAAACAAAACTTTACAAAGTCCAACAGTTCAACTCTAGTCTAGTCTTTTACTGGCTGTTATACCAAAGATTGTGGAAGATTGACAAGATGGCTAACCGTTCGGCTTCACCATGTAGAAAGTTGTCTGCGTTGTCAAGGGGGGGGGGGGGGGGGCAGGAACTCTAGCAAAATGAAATTGCTAAACTAGACACAAGAGGCGCAATTAGTAGGCGCTACATCGAATTAAGCTAGTTTTTTGGGACCAAATCGACAGTGTCTACAGTTCATATTTCTATAAATGCATCTTCCGAACAATCTAGTACAAACCCATAAAGTCAAATGAATATGCCTGACATTGAACGAGCAAATATATTATTTGTATACCAGATTTGACACTTCATTCCCATAGATTCAAAAGTCACTACTTCCTCTCTGTCATCCTCCACTTCCTGATGGATGGTAGTAATGCAAGAGTCTGCACTCAGGCTCCAGCTATGACTCTTTGTTCAGACAGAGCAGAGAATAGTGAGAACCGGAGAGCTGAGGATCCAAGAGGATTGTACATGTCATGGTCGCAGCCAGAGTAGAACAGGCCTCTGATTGGACAGCAGGAAAAATTGAATACAGCCAATCATTGATACAATAGACAGACACTTGAGTAGGAATCCTTCTGGAAACCTACACAGCCTGTTGTCATGGAAACTTTGTGCCAGAGCTCCATTCTAGTTGGAAAATAAAAAAGCAAATACACTAACTTCAGTTTAAAAACAATCCAAACCTTTACTGTATCTTTCAACCAAGAATCCAAAGTGAAAACAGTTTGGAAAAAATAAAAAATAATAACTCAAGGCACAAATATGAATACTGCAAAAATGTCATACTATACATTACAAATTATGTAATGGTGATTATACTCATTAGAAAAATTGTATATCTATTTTTGGATATTCGTACAACCAACAGAGGCAGTAGGAGGGGAGAGTAGGGGGGGTCCCTTGCCCCCTCCCAATTGGGCTGGGGGTGTAAACCAAACCACTAGCGACCGGGTGTAGCCAGCACACTGCCCAGCCGCCCCCTAAACTACCCTTCCTTCCATACCTCGCCCCCTACTCCTCTCAGAGGCAATAACAATATGTACAACTCTGAGTTATGTCCCAAATGGCACCCTATTCTCTATATAGTGTACTACTTCTGACCAGAGCCAGTAGTGCATTATATAGGGAATAGGGTTCCATTTGGGACACAGTGAATAATGACCCTAGATAATCTTCAGTGATGGGTGCTTTCTCTAATTCGTCTCTTTAATACTCGTCACACTGTTCCCTGAACAGATTGAAAGACAGACACTATGACAGGGAGAGAGAATATAAAGAAGCGGAATCCCTTCCAGCGAGTGAGATGCCGGGATCCAGAAAAATAAGCTACTGACTCAGAGTGCATCTCTCTGCTACAGTAACTCATAGTGCCCTCAAGTGGGGGGACAGCTTGGCTGCCCATAACTTCTACAGTGTATATAAAAACAATGACAGCGGTTATCCTCTTATGCAAAAATCTGTTACTGGGCAAAAGGCATAGCAAAAGAGAAACCCCCCAACCCAGTCCCTAACACTGACCTATACCCAGAGACATATACAGAGATATATAGGTAACTACCAAAATAAAATAAACACTAAATGAGGGCTACAAAGTATAGAAAGCAGATGCTTCCATGCAGGTGTGGTTCCTGAGTTAATTAAGCAATTAACATCCCATCAATGTTAGGGTCATGTATAAAAATGCCCAGTTGCCCATTATCAGACACTTGTAGAATCTATACCAAGGCGCATTGAAGCTGTTCTGGCGGCCCAACGCCCTATTAAGACACTATGTTGGTGTTTCCTTTATTTTAGTCGTTACCTGTATGTTGTGTATATGGCTCTTTTAACACTTACACCCAGATGCCTACTATCAACACTAGTCTATCTGGATGCTGAAACACCATAGTGGAGCTCATGGGAGGAGAATTAATTTTAAAAAAGGGAAGGAAGGAAAGACAAGCAGAGAGAAGAAGTGTAGAAGAGGCAGGTGGAAGAATTAGGATGGGTAGGTATCAGAAGTGGAACTTTGGCACAGTTGACCACCTCCAACAGAATGTCTCATCACTACCGTGTTTTCTTTGATTCCGTCTCACCTCACCCGATTGGTCAGAAATACACCATTGAGGTCTTATGTAACCGTAGCAAATGTCTGTTAACCAAAACAGACTTGAGCCTGGCACTTTGTTAGCCACTTTAGCTTTGGAGCGAAAGTGACTGTAAACATCTTCAGGCCGCTCCTCCACAGCACTACAAGAGTGACGGGACAGAGAGAGCTAGGCTACGTTCCAAAGTACCCTACTCCCAATATAGTGTACTACTTTGACCAGGACGAATAGGACTCCATTCAAAAGTAGTTGCACTATATAGGACTCAGGGTGCCATTTTGGACAAACCCCATGTTTGGAGCAGGACAGGAGGTTCCCAGTACTGCAATACTGTGATGGAGAAAACATGGGTAGTTTGAATAGAGCAGTTCTACTTGAGACATACATTTGATAAATCAACGTCACTAGCAAAACACCCAGACAATTTAAATATGAACTGTATGGGCAAAATATATGTAGAAGAGAAAATGCTAATAGGTACAAAGAAATTAACTGCTAATCTTTGCAGTGCTCAAAATTTTAACAATTTAAAGTATTCATGGCCCAAATTTCAGTTTGTGCCATTCAAGAACAGGGTTAACTGTTAGCTTTAGCTGCTGTTCTTTCATTCTGGCCCCTAAATACCTCACCAGCCTATAAGGACCATATCACAGTTCACACACACACACCAGCCCAAACCACAAGCTCATGCGCATGGTCCACTTACCTAACACACGAGACGCACATGAGCCACAGACACGTCTGAAACATAATCCTGTGCCAAACACGCTATTCACACTGTATACACTCCTCCATAATAGCAAACTACACACACCAGAGGAAGACAGAATGACATCTCAGCTTACCATTTAGCAGCAACAGTCCTTAGCTCTGGTCCAGGGCGTTACGTGTGGCTTGCTGTTGAAGGCTCAGCATCAGAAAACTACACATAACAGCCTGGACCAGAGCTACGACAGTCCTTTGAACCCTGGCCTCCATCTGTCTTTCTGTACAGGAACACACTCCATAAACATCCGTTAGTCTATTTTCACACTGTGCGCCTCGAGAAAAAAAAAAAAACACTAAAAAGGCCAAACTGAAAAAGTAAACATCTTGAAATTATCAAATAAATTATGCTTAAAAACCCCCATCTAGTAACAAAATAAATCAAGGCATGCAAAAGATAGTCAACCTAAGAGATTTTTTCATTTTAAAGCCAAATGTCCATCTATTGTTACATCTTCCCAGTGAAATGGAAGAACCACTCACTCTGTTAAGTCCTTTAAGTCCTCAGGAAGAAGGTAGCTGCCAAAACAAAATTCAAATCCACTGGAATAACTTAACAGGCTCTGAGCGTTTAAAAAAGGCCAAATATGTACATACGTGTTCCGTGCTCAAGCTTTTAAGTGGCCAGTATTTACACGTGTTCTGTGCATCATGCGTGTCGGCAGTGCAGCAAAGAAACAGCAAAACGCTCATCATGTGAAACACAGAGACGTAGGATCGAGTGATCTAAAACATCCGTTAAAAAAGGGAACAAATAAATACTAAGAAAATAGATCATATCAGAAAATGTACATCACAATAAACACAAGTCGCGCCTCGCTTAGCTCCTCTCCTATTTCCTCCTCTGTAAGGAATATGTTTGAATACATGTTTCATCTTTAAAAAATGCCGATGTGTAAAAAAAAATTATATAACATGAAGACAAAAATGTCTGTTGGCTCGTAAGGTGATACTGAGACGTTAGAAGTTAAAGCTGTGCTGAGAGATAAGGTCAGAGTCCCAAATGGCACCCTATTCCCTATATAGTGCCCTACTTCTGACCAGAGCCCTAAGGCTTTAAATCGAGTTACATATAGCAGTATTATTTTTTTACGATATCAATACCTGATTCTACGAATCGATTTGTAAAATAAATTTTTGTAACTTTTTCCCTCTCGTAACTGTAGCTAGCGCTAGTCGGCTGTACCTGTGCCAAACCTATTGGATGAAAAATACCATTGCTTGTTCTCAATCTTTTTAAATAGGGATCCAAAAGGTTTTTAGCACTTTCATTTCCCTGACCGATCAAAACTCGTCTTCTCACGCTCTCTCGTCTCTCTGCAGCAGACATAGACTGAGTGTACAAATCATTAGGAACACCTGCTCATTCCATGACAGAATGACCAGGTGAAAGCTACGATCCCTTATTGATTTCACTTGTTAAATCCACTTCAAAAATCAGTGTTGATGAAGGGAGGAGACATTAAAGAAGGATATTTTAGATCTTAAGACAACTGAGACATGTATTGTGCGGGCCATTCAGAGGGTGAATGGTCAAGACAAAAGATTTAAGTGCCTTTGAACGGGGTATGGTAGTAGGTGCCAGGCGCACCGGTTTGAGTATGTCACTGCAACGCTGCCGGGTTTTTCCACTCTCAACAGTTACCCATGTGTATCAAGAATGGTCCACCACCTAAAAAATATCCAGCCAACTTGACAACTGTGGGCAGCATTGAGTCAACATGGGGTGGCATCGCTGTGGACAGCTTGAGACACCTTGTAAGAGTCCATGCCCCCAATGAATTGAGGCTTTTCTGATGACAAAAAGGGGGTGCAACTCAATATTATCAAGGTGGTCCTAATGTTTTGTACACTCAGTATATAGTGAGCAATATATTTAGAATATCAAATGGCAATAAAAAAAATTATCAAATAAAAAATAAACGAAAAAAAATTGCAGTACCGAATAGCAATACATATCGGCACCTAAGTATAGTGACAATATCATATTGTGGGGTCCTTGGCAATTCCAGCCCTATAGGGAATAGGGTACCATTTGGGAGGCAGCCAGAGAGCCGTGGTTCTGAGGCTGAGCCTGACACTAAGGCGTTGCAGTAAACATCAGATGTGGGGGAAAAAAACGAATGCTGTCCTTCCCTCCTCATACTGTATTGTGAAGTAGCTCAGTAGCTAAAGCCGGCATGAACACACTGACATGCAGTGACACACAAACACAAAATGTCAGACACACATCCTTGCAAGCACACACACACATACACAATCAATTGTTCGATTAAACAGACCCTATATGCCCCTTCCTCTTTCATGTTTTTAGTTGTTTTTTTTGAGTAAAGTTTCTTGGCGGCGTTACATGGTGTGCCTCCGACTCCCACCCCCAGCCCCTCTTTGCCCAGCTTTGGGGTACTGTTTGAGGCTTGAGGGAGTGTGAAGGGTTTAAGGGGTCAGGTGGGAGTCAGAGTTCAGTAGTCTGCGATGGGTGCCAGATCAGGGTGCAGGTCCACGGTGATGTTCTTATACAGGGAGCTCAGGGAGATCTCAGGGGTGTAGTTAAGGTTGTTCAGGCCATCCAGGTGCTGCCTTTCTTTGGAGTACCTCAGCAGCTTGTACCTGCAGAGAGAGGAAAGGAAGGAGGATTAGCTAGCAGTTCGCATTCATACCAGCAGTCACAGCTCAAAATGCCCTGATCAAAAGTAGGTCACTGTGCAGGAAATAGGGTGCCATTTCAGGTGCAGTCACAGGGAGAGGAGGATAAGCTAGCAGTTGGCATTTATACCTGGAGTCACAGTGAGAGGAGATGAAAGGGGATTAGCCTAGTTAGCGGTTAGCATTGACAGTAATGAATCCAATTATACACACACACCACCACAGGGATCCTTAGTTAGCGCTAATGACATTCGGGAGATCCATAGTTAGCATTTGCATAATGAAACCAGGAGGATCCTTTTGTTAGTGTAAGCTGATTCATTAGCGTTAAAAGCTGTCTGGAGGAGCTTGTGCTCTAGTTGCAGATGGAAAACCTTTACCCAAAGAGAGAAACTCTTCTGCCCCCTCTGTCCCTCCCTGATCTCTGAACATAGCCCTCTAGTGCAGAGTTACGATGAGGACTGTAATGCGGATGAGACCTGGTTGACTTGTGTTAAAAAGGGACTGTCAACTGTCAACACGGCGAAAGGGACTTGGCCAATGAATGGGGAGTTAACTCAATGCTGGCACAGAAAACACCCACGCACATACAGTAGCACAAACCACTGACACTTGGCCTGGAAGGGTAAGCAACTCTTATTCTATCAATCATAGCTCTGTGGTTGCACCAACGCTAGAGTGAACACAGAATTGTGTTTAAATAAATAAAAATGTATTCCAGTACCTGGGATACGTCCCAAATGACATTCATTACGTATATAGACCACTGCTTTAAGTACATAAAATGTACTTAAATGTTCCTTCCTGTTTGGCCCTGTCCGGGGGTATCATCGGAAGGGGCCACAGTGTCTCCTGACCCCTCTGTCTCAGCCTCCAGTATTTATGCCGCAGTAGTTTGTGTCGGGGGGCTATGGTCAGTTTGTTATATCTGGAGTACTTCTCCTGTCTTATCCGGTGTCCTGTGTGAATTTAAGTATGCTCTCTCTAATTCTCTCTCTCTCTTGGAGGACCTGAGCCCTAGGACCATGCCTCAGGACTACCTGGCATGATGACTCCCTGCTGTCCCCAGTCCACCTGGCCGTGCTGCTCCAGTTTCAACTGTTCTGCCTGCGGCTATGGAACCCTGACCTGTTCACCGGATGTGCTACCTGCCCCAGACCTTCTGTTTTCAACTCTAGAGACAGCAGGAGCGGTATAGATACTCCTAATGATCGACTATGAAAAGCCAACTGACATTTACTCCTGAGGTGCTGACTTGCTGCACCCTCGACAACTACCGTGATTATTATTATTTGACCATGCTGGTCATTTATGAACATTTGAACATCTTGGCCATGTTCTGTTATAATCTCCACCCGGCACAGCCAGAAGACTGGCCACCCCTCATAGCCTGGTTCCTCTCTAGGTTTCGGCCTTTCTATGTAGTTTTTCCTAGCCACCGTGCTTCAATAGCGGCATTGCTTGCTGTTTGGGGTTTTAGGCTGGGTTTCTTTACAGCACTTTCAGATATCAGCTATATAAATCAATTTGATCAAATGTGAAGTAAAACATGCGTGCAGATGGCTGGATACAGCGAAAAGTTAAAAGGTACTGAAATAAAATAGAAATGAAGTTACTTACTTCTGCCTGCAAAGGTGCATGCTATTCAATCGATCACTGCCCGCACCTGCTCGCCCGTCCAGCATCACTACTCTGGACGGCTCGGACTTAGAATACGTGGTCAACTACAAATACCTGGGTGTCTGGTTAGACTGTAAACTCTCCTTCCAGACTCACATTAAGCATCTCCAATCCAAAATTAAATCTAGAATCGGCTTTCTATATCGCAACAAAGCATCCCTCACTCATGCTGCCAAACATACCCTCGTAAAACTGACTATCCTACCGATCCTCGAATTCGGTGATGTCATCTATAAAATAGCCTCCAACACTCTACTCAACAAACTGGATGCAGTCTATCACAGTGCCATCCGTTCTGTCACCAAAGCCCCATACACTACCTGTACGCTCTCGTTGGTTGGCCCTCGCTTCATACTCGTCGCCAAAACCACTGGCTACAGGTTATCTACAAGTCTCTGCTCAGTAAAGCTCCGCCTTATCTCAGCTCACTGGTCACCATAGCAGCATGCGCTCCAGTAGATATATCTCACTGGTCACCCCCAAAGCCAATTCCTCCTTTGGTCGTCTTTCCTTCCAGTTCTCTGCTGCCCATGACTGGAACGAATTGCAAAAATCTCTGAAGCTGGAGACTCACATCTCCCTCACTAGCTTTAAGCACCAGCTGTCAGAGCAGCTTACAGATCACTGACCCTGTACATAGCCCATCTGTAAACAGCCCATCTAACTCATCCCCAAACTGGTATTTATTTATTTTGCTCCCCAGTATCTTTACCTGCCCATTCATATTCTGCCGATCTACCATTCCAGTGTATAATTGCTATATTGTAATTACTTCGCCACCATGGCCTATTTATTTCCTTAACTTACCTCATTTGCACTCCCTGTATATAGACTTTCTGTTTTCTTTTGTTCTACTGTATTATTGACTATGTTTTGTTTATTCCATGTGTAACTCTGTGTTGTTGTATGTGTCGAATTGCTACGATTTATCTTGGCCAGGTCACAGTTGCAAATGAGAACTTGTTCTCAACTGGCCTACCTGGTTAAATAAAATAAATTAAAAGGGCGATAGAGATGAGGAACAGCTGCACTCAAGTAGTAGGATTAACAGCAATCTCTACCTTGAGATTTTTACAGCAAGGGACTGTTTTAGGTACACTATATATACAAAAGTATGTGGACACCCCTTCAAATGAGTGGATTTGGCTATTTCAGCCACACCTGTTGCTCACAGGAGTATAAAAATCAAGCACACAGCCATGCAAGCTCCATAGACAGTGCCTTTACCTCCCTTATCTTATCTTAATTTGCTCACATTGTATATAGACTTATTTTTCGACTGTATGTTTGTTTTACTCCATGTGTAACTCTGTTGTTGTATGTGTCGAACTGCTTTGCTTTATCTTGGCCAGGTCGCAATTGTAAATGAGAACTTGTTCTCAACTTGCCTACCTGGTTAAAGGTGAAATAAAACATACAATAGACAAACATTGGCAATAGATTGGCCTTACTGAAGAGCTCAGTTACTTTCAACGCGGCATCGTCATAGGATGCCACCTTTCCAACAAGTCAGTTATTCAAATGTCTGCCCTGCTAGAACTGCTCCGGTCAACTGTAAGTGCTGTTATTGTACAGTGGAAACATCTAGGAGCAACAACAGCTCAGCCGCGAAGTGGTAGACCACACAAGCTCACAGAACAGGACCGCCAAGTGTTGAAACGCGTAAAAAATAGTCTGTCCCGACCTCACTAATGCTTCCTGGCTGAATGGAAGAAAGTCCCGGCAGAAATGTTCCAACATCTAGCGGAAAGCCTTCCCAGAAGAGTGGAGGCTGTTATAGCAGCAAAGGGGGGCAAAACTGTGGCCCCAATCAGGCTCCCGAGGACTGGAATTTCCCACCCCTAATTGAACATCTCATTCCAAAATCATGGGCATTAATATAGAGTTGGCCATCAATTAGGGGTGGGAAATTACAGTCCTCGGGAGCCTGATTGGGGCCACAGTTTTGCCCTAGCCCCAACTAACAAACCTGACTCCAATAATCACCTAATCATGATCTTCAGTTTAGAATGTAATTTGATTAAATCAGCTGTTTGCTAGGGATGGAGAAAAAGTCTGACACCAATCAGGCCCCTGAGAACTGGAGTTTCCCACCCCTGCAAGGTGTCCACATACCGTTGGTCATGTAGTGTATTTTCATGAATACCACATATAACGAGGACTTCCTGGAGCAACGCTGTATTGAGAGCTAAGCTAATGTGATGTTCGAGGTTAAGTTAGGTAAACATTCTTTGACATGGTTACGGCGCCTGCTATGGACTGCTAGCATGCATGTACTGACCTGCCCAGGAACTGCACCTCTCCCCGGTGGTGGTGTGGGATGGACTTGTATTTACCCATTTCTCCCTCCGGCCTTGTGATGTTCAGACCAGCATAATGTACTCTATGAGAGAGAGAGGGACAAACAAAGCCTTTCATTAAGTTACCCAATCAGATAACCGATTTGTCTCTTTCAAACACACACACAGACGCACACTAACTGACCTGTTCCAGAGGTCGTCGTCCTCTCCTCCCCAGCCCCAGAACGCATTGGGAAAGCCATTAATCTTGCGGAACTGTTCCACTGTGAGTCCACTCACGCCCCCAAAGAACTCACTATATGGTAGTCTGTGGACAACACACACAGCGTTACACACACCTGTAACACGCGCAACACACTTTCAACACGGACAGAGGGACAGACACAGACAACATAGCCTAGCTTTGCCTGGGGAAAGACTGAGTTTTCAACAAAACGACAGAAAGGGAAAAAAGAAAAAAAAGGAGAGACCTTACCAGTCAGTATCACAGGAAAGCAAACAGGTAACAAAGAATGAGTTTGGCTGTGATACAACACACAGACACACAATTATGTTTTCAGACAATTTACCATTCAGTCTGCAAATTTAGAAGAGACACACATAGGCAGACTGGAAACTCTGTTCATAAATTAAGCCTTAGTCCGGGACCAGTGTTTCCCCTGTATTCATTTAGCAGCACCAAGACCAAAAAATGAAAAATAATTATAATTTTTAGAAATACATTTTCGGGATTGTAAAAACACTAAGTGTAAACTTAAATGACTAAAGAGGATTACTGATGGTGCGTGCAGGGTACATGTCCAGAGGTCCCAATGACAAAAAAAATAAAATTCTCGAAGCTACATTTAGAAATATATAGAATTGTAGGAAATTAGCTGAAAAACAGCATTTTGCCATTTTCCGCCAATTCCGGACTGATTTAAGCCGTGACTTACAGGTACATGTACTTGTCCAGTTTGGCTGCGAAGTGGCGTGGCATCTGACCACAGCCGTAGTAGTTACGGTCGTTCTCTGGGATGTGGTCGACATCGTGGAACACCAGACAGTCCCAGTCCAGATCCTTCATGGCTTCCAGGAAACCCACATTAAACAACATTGCTCTGTTGAACGGCTGGGTACCAGACTGATGGAGGGAGAAAGAGGAGTTAGACTAACCCTAACCCAAGTTAAACAACATGGCCCTATTGAAGGGCTGGTCCAGTGTTGCATTTTGTCAACAAAAATAGTGACAGAACTGACAAGACTAGAAAACAGACTTAAAAAGAGTCCCAGAAAAAAAGACTAAACAAATTATTTTTCACTTTGCTTGAGGATAATGAGACAAGACTAAAGTATGTCTGTGACTAAAATCTGACTAGTAAGTGAGAGTTTTTGGAGAGCTGTTCAGTGTCCTTTGTTTAGTCCAATCAAAAGCATGCAGAATTGTAAGGCTTTCTTATCGCAATGCGGTAGAAAATAAATACCATGCACAGGTCATTCATGAGTCACCTCTCTGCCCAGCAACCGTTCTCCAATCTGGCAGCAACAAATCATTGATGCAAATAAGGCACACGCCATGGCTACTCTCCCGATGGTATAAGCTCCCGGTAGAAAAAGGGTCAATGTTTGCGAGTCACTTTACTTATGTTTATTCAAACAAGACCTAATGCAATGTTTCCATGGGAGAAAAGACAGTGTTTGCACCTACAAGATGACGGGGAAAAAAATACTACCAACCTCACTAGAAATCTGAAAGCACATTATTCCAACATATACGCTCAGGAAATAAGAGATTGATAATCCTAGCTAATTATCTTGCTGCAACCTATCAGACCACTACTTATGACAGAACTTGAATTAGAATATAGCTACAGTATGTCAAGGGGCAGGGCTCCACACCGCAACCATTGTCACATTTTGCGACCCTTTGACTTAGCTGTGCGAGTTACATCTTTTATTGATCGCTTCAGTGCGAGCTGAAAATTCATTACACGGTCATCTCACAAAAAAAAAATTGTCTCCTGTCTGGTGTACCAAGAAAGTCATTGGTCAACTGCAGAACCTGCAGAATGCTGCAGCATGGGTACTGACCTAGACCAGACAGAGAGCAGCACACATTACACCGGTTTTAAGGTCTCTACACTGGCTGCCTGTGAGTTTTAGAATTAATTTTTAGATTTTTCTATTGGTTTTTAAATCAATCCATGATTGTGCACCCAAATGCATGTCAGACATGCTTTTAATTTATGTACCCAGCAGGTCTCTCGGGTCCTCTGGCAGTGGCCTTTTAACTATTCCAAAGCCTAGGACCAAGAGGCATGGAGAGGCAGCCTTTAGTTATTACGCCCACAGCCTCTGGAACAGCCTGCCAGAGAACCTGAGGGGGCCGAAACTGTGGACATAATTAAAATATATATTTTCCTGAGGGTGCTTCTTCATAATTTCTAATAATTTCATCATTTCTGTGAATAACACATACAGAATCATGTAGTAAATCAAAAAGTGTTAAACATATCAAAATATATTTTAGATTCTTCAGATTCCACCCTTTGCCTTAACAGCTTTGTACACTCTTGGCATTCTCTCAATCAGCTTCAAGAGGAATGCTTTTCCAACAGTCTTGAAGGAGTTCCCACATATGCTGAGCACTTGTTGGCTGCTTTTCCTTCACTCTGCAGTCCAACTCATCCCAAACAATCTCAATTGGGTTGATGTCAGGTGATTGTGGAGGCCAATTCATCTGATACAGCACTTCGCCAATTCATCTGATACAGCACTTCATCACTCTTGGTCAAAATAGCCCTGACAGTCTGGCGGTGTGTTGGGTCATTGTCCTGTTGAAAAACAAATGAAAGTGCAGCTAAGCACAAACCAGATGGGATGGCGTATCACTGCAGAATGCTGTGTTAGCCATGCTGGTTAAGTGTGCCTTGAATTCTAAATAAATCACTGAGTGTCACCAGCAAAGCACACCCACACCATCACACCTCCTCCATGCTTCACGGTGGGAACCACATGCGGAGATCATCTGTTCACCTACTCTGCATTTCACAATGACAGGGCGTTTGGAACCAAAAATGACACATTTGGACTCATCAGACCAAAGGACAGATTTCCACTGGTTTATCGTCTATTGTTCGTGTTTCTTGGCCCAAGCAAGTATTTTCTTATCGGTGTCCTTTAGTAGTGGTTTCTTTGTAGCAATTCGACCATAAAGGCCTGATTCACACAGCCTTCTTTGAACAGTTGATGTTGAGATGTGTGTGTTACTTCAACTCCGTGAAGCATTTATTTGGGCTGCAATCTGAGGTGCAGTTAACTCTAATGAACTTATCCTCTGCAGCAGAGATAAGTCATGAGAGCCATTTTCATTATTAGCGCTTGATGTTTTTTGCGACTGCACTTGAAGAAACTTTCAAAGTTCTTGAAATTTTCCGCATTGACTGACCTTCATGTCTTAAAGTAACGACGCATCTGTTCTTGCCATGATATGGACTTGGTCTTTTACCAAATAGAGCTAGCTTCTGTATACCACCCCTACAAAAGGAACCTTTAACAAGGCACACCTGTAAGTTAAATACATTCCAGTTGACTACCCCGTGAAGATGGTTGAGAGAATGCCAAGAGTGTGCAAAGCTGTCATGGTAAATGGTGGCTATTTGAAGAATCTGAAATATATTTTATATTTTGATTTGTTTAACACTTTTTCGGTTACTACATGATTCCATATGTGTTATTTCATAGTTTTGATGTCTTCACTATTATTCTGCGATGTAGAAAATGGTAAAAAAACAAACAAAAAAAACTCTGGAATGAGTAGGTGTGTCCAGACTGATTTTAAAGCTGCTGCGGAGTAATGTGTTCTTCTGCCAATTTGGCTTTTGGGAAGAGAATCATGCGATAGGATGTTATGCCCGAAAAATATATTTTGGTAGGACAAGGCTGTGTGTGTTTGTGCACATCGAAGTCAGTGATTTAAGTTAATGAGGCAATAAAAATGTGATGACTAAAAATGTGACTAATAAGACATTTAGTTTACTTAAATGTCATTTTGACAATAACTAGACTAAATCAGTATTCAAATAATAAAAATGTGACTAAGACTAGACAAAAAACAAAAAAAAGTGCCAAAATTAACACTGGCTGGGTCCCAAACTGATAGGGGGGGCAGAGGTCGAAGAAAG
The DNA here is from genome assembly GCF_002021735.2 of Oncorhynchus kisutch. NCBI lineage: Eukaryota > Metazoa > Chordata > Actinopteri > Salmoniformes > Salmonidae > Oncorhynchus > Oncorhynchus kisutch. The sequence goes on from NC_034183.2 coordinate 35,574,211, forward strand.
CCCAATGTTGTGAGCTAATCTGTCTACAGCTCATCTTCATCATAGATTCTACATTTCTCACCAGTGGGTGGCAGAGTTGACAAAGTAGTGAGGCCGAATAGGGTGAAGGGAGACCAAATGTGTGCAATAATAACAGAACTTGTTTAAAAGCGGTGTTACCTGCTCGATGACGTAATAAGCAAACTGCAGCCTCTGTCTCTGCAGCATGGGGGTGAGGTGCTGGAACAGGATGGGAAGGTGCTCGTAGCGGTTACGGAACGGGATCAGGATGGCCACCTACACAGGGAGCAGGACAGAGGAGCGGACAGTCCGACACACAGCATTTAGGGAGCAGGACAGAGGAGCGGACAGTCAGACATACCGCATTTAGGGAGCAGGACAGAGGAGCGGACAGTCAGACATACCGCATTTAGGGAGCAGGACAGAGGAGCGGACAGTCAGACACACAGCATTTAGGGAGCAGGACAGAGGAGCGGACAGTCCGACACACAGCATTTAGGGAGCAGGACAGAGAAGCGGACAGTCCGACACACAGCATTTAGGGAGCAGGACAGAGGAGCGGACAGTCCGACAAACAGCATTTAGGGAGCAGGACAGAGGAGCGGACAGTCCGACACACAGCATTTAGGGAGCAGGACAGAGGAGCGGACAGTCAGACACACAGCATTTAGGGAGCAGGACAGAGGAGCGGACAGTCCGACCCACAGCATTTAGGGAGCAGGACAGAGGAGCGGACAGTCAGACACACAGCATTTAGGGAGCAGGACAGAGGAGCGGACAGTCAGACACACAGCATTTAGGGAGCAGGACAGAGGAGCAGACAGTCAGACACACAGCATTTAGGGAGCAGGACAGAGGAGCAGACAGACCAGAAGTAGCAACTCAAATGCTTCTAATAGAGGAAAGACACTGGTGTCTACAAATATGGCTTACAGTTCAATTTCATTTTCTAATAGAGAGGAGAATAAAAGTAGTAAAATAACTGAACCGCACACATATTTCCTCAGTCATACATGTCAACAGTCATTACCTTCCAGCGTGGTTTACAGTCCTTGGGTCTCCAGTGTCCTCCAAAGTGAACATCCAGATACTTCGAGAACTTCAGATCAATCTCCTCCATAGGGATCTGAGTCATGTTGACGTCCATAGGACCCTCTGAGAACGTACACATAAACCTTCAGTAAACACACACTGTGGGATTTTAGTCAGTCCATCCAGGATGCATTGCTTTAAAAAGAAAATAGTTGCAGGCAAAAATGCTGGATTTTTCTGCAGCATTTCTGACATTTTGCATGGCCTGTTTTTCAATGTTTTTGTCCAATTTGCCACAAAAATGCACTTATGTAGAAAAAGATGTGGCTTGATTGAACCATATTATGCGGTAAAAGTGTGATGAATAGTTCATTACGAGCTCTTTTTCTATTGCAGTGATTTGACAGTTTAATGCGGAAATATAATTTTGATTTAACTGTTTTATATAGAAACAAGTGCAGTGATGGTAATTTTGAGTAATATGGGGGAATTGTTGATTTTTCCCCCAAAAAGTTGAGCACAGTCAAAAAATCCTGGAGGGACTGTTTAAAAAAAAATCCACATCAATCAACACACAATACCCCATACGACAAAGCTAAAACCAGGTTTTTAAAAATATAAGCAAATGTATTAACAATAAAAAAAAACTGAAATACCATATTTAAATAAGTATTCAGACCATTTGCAATGAGACTCGAAATTGAGCGTCGGTGCATCCTGTTTCCATTGATCATCTTTGAGATGTTTCTACAACTTGTTTGGAGTCCACCTGTGGTAAATTCAATTGATCGGACATGATTTGGAAAGGCACACACATGTCTATATAAGGTCCCACAGTTGACAGTGCATGTCAAAGCAAAAACCAAGCCATGAGGTCGAAGGAATTGTCAGTAGAGCACAGGGACAGGATTGTGTCGAGGCACAGATCTGGGGAAGGATACAACAACAACAAAAAATTCTGCAGCATTGAAGGTCCCTGGTTGGGGGTCACCTTGGGGTCATGATAGGGGCTGCACCAAATGATTGATGTATTATAATTGATTATGCTTATGTTGTATTAATAGAAGGGGATGGGCTATAAGACACTCCCCCACTACATGTATAGGGTCCTGGACCACAGATTAGCAATATATGCATTATAAAGGTTTAATACGGTTCCACAGTTCTTTTCTAGTCTCTGCCTCTTATAGAAACGGTCTGAGCAGAAGTGTGAGCAATTGCGGTCAAAACAGGTTGTGTGTGAGAAAGCTCCTCAAGGCTAAAAGAGACAGACACCTGCAGGGGAGTAAATAGATAAGAGACAAGTCAGACATACCAACAAGTCAGACATGCTGAGCCCTTAGAAAACACTGGACCATTGTTCTCCTGCAAGTTTGTATATGTGGATATGCATGGGCTTGGTCTCATGAGTAGAAGGTGTTGACGTAGGCAGTTACACCACTAGGGGTTGACTGCAAGTATATTCAAGCAACTTTTACCGGTTTTATTTTGCGGGACTTACTCTGAAACATACGTGCTGTGTTACCATTGTCAACTTCTGCCTGCAATTGCATTAATAAAGGTTTGATTGATTTACTTGAAGGTATGTCTGACTGCTGATTTCACCATTAAGCCAATGATTGACAACAAACCTACCCCGGCATCCCCAAGAACAGTGGCTTCCATCATTCTTAAATGGAAGAAGTTTGGAACCACCAAGACTCTTCCTAGAGCTGGCCGGCCAGCCAAACAGAACAATCAGGGGAGAAGGGCCTAGGTCAGGGAGGTGACCAAGAACTGGATGGTCACTCTTGACAGAGCTCCAAAGTTCCTCTGTGGAGATGGGAGAATGTTCCAAAAGGACAGCCATCTCTGCAGCACTCCACCAATCAAGCCTTTATGGTAGAGTGGCCAGATGACAGCCACTCCTCAATAAAAAGATACATAACAGCCTGCTTGGAATTTGCCAAAAGGCACCTAAAGGACTCAGACCATGAGCAACAAGATCCTCTGGTCTGATGAAACCAAGATTGAACAATTTTGCCTGAATGCCAAACGTCACGTCTGGAGGAAACCTGGCACCATCCCTATGGTGAAGCATGGTGGTGGCAGCATCATGCTGTGGGGATGTTTTTCAGCAGCAGGGACTGTGAAACTAGTCAGGATCGGGGAAAATATGAACGTGGCAAAGTAGAGAGAGATCCTTGAGGAAAACCTGCTCCAGAGCTCTCAGGTCCTCAGACTGTGAAGAAGGTTCACCTTCCATTAAGACAATGACCCTAAGCACACAGCCAAGACAAAGCAGAAGTGGCTTCAGGGACAAGTCTCTGAATGTCCAAGTGGCCAGAGCCCGGATGTGAACCCGATCAAACATCTCTGGAGAGACCTGAAAATAGCTGTGCAGCAACAATCCCCATCCAACCTGACACGAGCTTGAGAGGATCTGCAAAGAAGAATAGGAGAAACTCTCCAAATACAGGTGTGCCAAGCTTGTAGCGACATACGCAAGAAGACTCCAGGCTGTAATCGCTGCCAAAGGTGCTTCAACAAAGTACTGAGTAAAGTTATACTTATGCGAATGTGATATCAGTTTTGTTTTTCATACATTTGCAAACATTCCTAAAAAGCTGTTTTTGCTTCATCATTATAGGGTATTGTGTGTAAATTGATGGGGAGAAATAACAATTTAAATCATTTTTAGAATGTGGGGATCTGAATAGTTTCCGAATACACTGTGTCATGGAACTCTCCTACCGTTTATCTCCAGATTTCAATGATAACAGAGGGGAAATGGGTAATGCAATACGTTTAACTGTAGCTAAATTGCCTATGTAGATATAACCGGCATGATAAGCCACACACATCCTACAGGGAGAGACAGTGTGACAGAATGAGGAGTGAGAGAAATAGTAAGAGAAAGAGGACGCACAGAGACAGCAAAGAGTAGCTTATCTCATGAGTTACATAATAACATGACCTGATCATAGTAAAATTCAAGATCGGCAGGAACTGCTTCTCACGATGTTAGCTAGCAAAGCTCATGCGCAGAAACACGTCATTGGGTCTAATGGTCGTGTCGAGCAGAACTGAGCATGTGCAGGCCTGTCAAATCAAAAAGGCACCTGCTCGATATAAAGTTGTTTTTGACCATTTTAACATGTCCATTTTGTCACTTTCAGAAGGTTGTAGTAATGACAGTTTCAGCTACTTAAGACATTGGCTCAAATCTGTGTTGTCTTTAGTTTGGGGAAAAAAGAAAAAAAAAATACTAAGGACACATTTTTCACTCCTCCCAGCGACTTGCCAAACCCCAGCCTGGTCCGTCGAGTCTGCTTCGCAATGCATTCCCGTAAGTATCATGCGTTTGAAAACCCAGTGGTAAAATCCTCTCAGTAGGCAAACTGATGGTTTGAAGACAAGCGTTCTGGTTACTTACTCATAGAAGGTAAGCGTTCTGGGCAGGGGAGGTTCTGAGCGTATGTGAAGTTCTCAGGGAGGTATGCTGTTGGCTGGGACATGTATTCACTGGAGTTACTGCCATCTGGGTAATCTACAGGAACACACAAGACATTCATTTATTTTTTTGATTGATTGTATAAAATTACTTTTCTATATTCCCCTTGTAGGGAGCTTAGAGGTGGATCATGCTGATTAATAGGTAGTGGAGGGGAGTAGACGGTGTCTCAACCAACATGTGTCGAAGTAAAGCCAAAAGTCAGAAAAACATATTGGAAGAAAAATAGGCCTAAGCCTGACTGACTCTAGCAGCTAGAGTGAGGGTCATTCTTGGGGTGTTTGGCTGCCCATCTCATATTGGTTGAAGCACTGCCTACTCCCTCCACCACCTACTAAAATCAGCAAGATCCCACTCTCTCTTAACAACCTAAAAGGGAGATGATTGAGATGTCATTTATACACTCCCCTACATAAATATTTGGACAATGAAGCTACAACTTTTAATTTGGCTATACAAAATGTTTCATAAGGCGACAGTATATCATGCAACATTTTCATAGATATGTTTTAAAGTTTAGAAATTGAGCGATTTATGTATCTAGTCCCCCCTTGTCAAACAGTGCACTACGGAATTTTTACACCTTAGGTAAATATGAACAAAAAAAGGCTGGAAAAAATGTCATATGAATTTTACCTTTTATTTAAAATTGTTCAAAAACAGTCAGTAGGAAAAAAACATGCATTGTCCGTGTGGCTCAGTTGGTAGAGCATGGTGCTTGCAACACCACATTTGTGGGTTCGATTCCCACGGGGACCCAGTATGAAAAGAAAACAAATATGAACATGTATGCGCTCACTACTGCAAAATCGCTCTAGATAAAAGCGTCAGATAAATAACCATTTTTAAAAATGTAAATAAGGCTTATTGGCACCCCAGCATTTAGTACTTTGTGCACGCTCCCTTTGCCAAGATAACAGCTCTGAGTCGTCTCCTATAATGTTTGATGAGGTGGGAGAACACATAGGAAGATATTTCAGACCATTCCTCCATACAGAAACTCTACAGGTCCTCACTTGTAGACTCTCCTCTTCAGTTCACCGGGATGGCCATTGCAAAAGCTTGATTCTATTGTCAGTGAGCCATTTGTGTGTGGATTTGGAAGTATGCTTCGGATCGTTGTCCTGCTGGAAGAGCCAACCACGGCCCAGTTTTAGCCTGCTGGCAGAGGCTGATGGGGTTTGGCCTAATATCTCCTGGTATTTGATGGAGTCCATGATCCTATGTATCCTAACAAGGTTCCCAGGGCCTTTGGAAGTAAAACAGCCCCACAACAGCACAGATCCACCAACATAATTCACAGTGGGGATTAGGTCATTTTCTGCATGACTATGGCTCTTATTACACCAATCCCACCTCAGGTGTTTGTTGCCAAAAAGCTCTATTTCAGTCTCATCAGACAATATAACCTTGTTCCAATCCAAGTTCCAATGCCCTTTAGCAAACTCCAGGCACTTACATTTGTGGTTTGGTGACAGCAGAGGCTTTCTGGCAACCCATCCAAATAACTTGCTGGCATGGAGGTGGCATCTAATTGTAGTTTTGGAGACTTTGTGACCCCAAGATGTAACCAACTTCTGCAATTCTCCAACTGTAATCAGAGATTTTCCTGCCACTTCAACCATCCTTCTCACTGTGTGTGGAGGAAAAATACACTTGCGTTCTCTTCCAGGCAAGTTCATCACAGCTCCAGTTTTTTTTACATTTCTTAATTATTGCCCTAATAGTAGAGATGGGTAGTTTCAGGCATGAAGCTATCTTTTTATAGCCATTGCCTGACTTGTGAAGGTCAACAAACTATTGTCTAATTTCATGCGTTTGTTCTCTGGCCTTTCCCGTGTTGATGGATGACTAAGGGAGTTTAGCCTGTGTGTCAACTCATATTTATACCCCAGTGAAACAGGAAGTCATGGTTGACCACTTAAGAGCTCACAAAGAATTTAAAAAAGGTAAAAATCATCAATCGGTATATACATCAATTCGATTTTGTTCATCAGAATTTCTAGGGGTGCCAACAAGTGACACGCATGTTTTTGAATAAAATATATATATTTTTTAACCATTTTAACTCAAAGGTGAGATTCATATGATATTTTGAGTACAAGATCAAGCTGATAAACTCAATTTTTTCACAGCCTTATTTTTCATATTTACCTATGGTGCCAATAATTCAGGAGGACGCTAAGTATTTGGACAAATAAAACTATTCATTGCCTATGGAAGGTATTCAGACCCCTTGACTTCTTCCACATTTTGTTAGATTACAGCCTTATTCTAAAATTGATTTAAATCAATCGACAAACAATACCCCATAATGACAAAGCAAAAACCGGTTTGTAGAAAGTTACTAATTTATAAAAAATAAAAAATAAAAACCTTTGGCAGCGATTATAGCCTCGAGACTTCTTGAGTATGACGCTACAAGCTTGGCACGCCTGTATTTGGAGAGTTCCTCCCATTCTTCTCTGCAGATCCTCTCAAGCTCTGTCAGGTTGGATGAGGAGCATTGCTGCACAGCTATTTTCATTGTTCTCCAGAGATGTTCGATCGGGATCAAGTCCGGGTTCTAGCTGGGCCACTCAAAGATATTCAGACTTGTCCCGAAGCCACTCCTGCATTGTCTTGGCTGTGTGCTTAGGGGTCATTATCCTGTTGGAAGGTGAACCTTCACCCCAGACTGAGGTCCTGAGCGCTCTGGAGCATGTTTTCCGCAAGGATCTCTGTAATTTGCGCCGTTCATCTTTGCCTCGATCCTGACCAGTCTTCCAGTCCCTGCCGCTGAAAAACACCCCCACAGCATGATGCTGCCAGCACCATGCTTCACCGTAGGGATGGTGACAGGTTTCCTCCAGAAGTGACGCTTGGCATTCAAGTTAGAGGTCAATCTTGGTTTCATCAGAGAATCTTGTTTCTTTAGATGCCTTATGGCAATCACCAAGCAGGCTGTCATGTAACTTACTGCGGACTGGCATCCGTCTGGCCACTCTACCATAAAGGTCTAGTTGGTAGAGTGCTGCAGAGATGGAAAACTATCTTGAAGGTTCTCCCATCTCTACAGAGGAACTCTGAAGCCCTGTCAGAGTGACCATTGGGTTCTTGGTCACCTCCCTGACCAAGGCCCTTCTCCCCCGATTGCTCAGTTTGGCCTGCCAGCCAGCTCAAGGAAGACTCTTGGTGGTTCCAAATGTCTTCCATTTAAGAATGATGGAGGCCACTGTGTTCTTGGGGACCATCAATGCTACAGAAATGTTTTGGTACCCTTGCCCAGATCAGTGCCTCGACACAGTCTAGTCTCGGAGCTCTACAGACAATTCCTTCGACTTCGAGGCTTTGTTTTTGCTCTGATATGCACAGTCAACTGTGGGACTTTATATAGACAGGTGTGTGCCTTTCCAAATCATTTCCAACCAATATAATTTACAACAGGTGGACTACAATTTGTAAAAACATCAAGGATGATTAATATAAACAAGATGCATCCTGAACTCAATTTCGAGTCTCATAAGAAAGGGTTTGAATACTTTTGTAAATAAAGTATAATTTTTTATCGTTAATACATTTGCAAAAATGTCTAAAAACCTGTTTTTAGCTTTGTCATTCTGGGGTATTGTGTGTAGATTGATGAGGAAACATGGAAGAGAAACTCTTAAGAGGCTGTGAATTTTTGCAGCTTTTTGTTAAAAATCGCACAAAATTTCAACATCCTGCTACTCATGCCAGGAATATAGTATATGCATATGATTAGTATGTGTGGATAGAAAACACTCTGAAGTCTCTAAAACTGGTTAAATCGTGTCTGACTATAAACAGAACGTGTGTAGGAGGCAAAATCCCAAGGAAAACTGTTCACAAAAACAATATCCCTCCGCCAGTCTCTATTGTCTATGGCAAAGGAAATTAGCATCCAGTTTACAATGCCTACAGCTTCCACACGATGTCGCCAGTCTTGGCAATTGGGTTGAAGTTTATCCTTGGTGAAATGAGAAATAGGCACTTCCTGTCATCGAGTACACCGGAGGAAGTTATGAAAGGGAGAATCAGACGGGCTTCATAAATGGACATTTGGGTATACATGGACGGATTTAATCGAAAAAAAAGACCCAATTGTGATGTTTATGGGACATATAGGAGTGCCAACAAAGAAGCTTGTCAAAGGTAATGAATGTTTTATATTTTATTTCTGCGTTTTGTGTAGCGCCGGCTACGCAAATTATTTTGTTTGCGTCCCCTTTAGGTATTTCGGGGGTTGCATGCTATCAGCTAATAGCTTCTCATGCTTTCGCCGAAAAGCATTTTAAAAATCTGACATGTTGGATTCACAACGAGTGTAGCTTTAATCGAGTACCCTGCATGTGTGTTTTAATGAAAGTTCGAGTTGTATCGAGTACTATTAGTTGTCACTCTGAAATTTCCGCTGATGTTGATCCCTGTACAGGAACAGCAGCCATAAAAGGTTTTAACTTAACCCATTTTAGGACAAGGCTAGAACGTAACAGGTTGAAAAAGTCAAGGAGTCTGAATACTTTCCGAAGGCACTGTTTGTGTGTTTTAAGAAGTCAAAAGTTTTGTATTTGATCCCAAATACCTAGCACAATGATTACATCAAGCTGTTGACTCTACAATCTTGTTGGGTGCATTTACAGATTGTATTTCAGATTTTGTTGTGGCCAATAGAAATGACTGTTAATTCGTGTATTTTGTCATTTTGGAGTCATTTATATTGTAAATAAGAATATGTTTCTGAACATTTCTACATTCATGTGGATGCTACCATGATTACATATAATCTTGAATGATGAGTGAGAAAGTTAGAGGCACAAAGATCATACTGCCCCAAGACATCTTAACATCTCACGATTACCAATAACATGGGAGTGTATTATATTTATGCCTCTGACTTTCTCACTCCTCATTATTCACAATTCATTCATGATTATCATGCGAGCATCCACAATATACAGTGGGGAGAACAAGTATTTGATAACCTGCAAAATCGGCAGTGTTTCCTACTTACAAAGCATGTAGAGGTCTATATTTTTTTTAAATCATAGGTACACTTCAACTTTGAGAGACAGAAACTAAAAATCCAGAAAATCACATTGTATGATTTGTAAGTAATTAATTTGGATTTTATTGCATGACATAAGTATTTGATACATCAGAAAAGCAGAACTTAATATTTGGTATAGAGAGCTACGTTTGCAATTACAGAGATCATACGTTCCCTGTAGTTCTTGACTAGGTTTGCACACACTGCAGCAAGGATTTTTTGCCCACTCCTCCATACAGAGCTTCTCCAGATCCTTCAGGTTTCGGTGCTGTCGCTGGGCAATACGGACTTTCAGCTCCCTCCAAAGATTCTCTATTGGGTTCAGGTCTGGAGACTGGCTAGGCCACTCCAGGACCTTGAGCCACTCCTTAGTTCCCCTGGCTGTGTGTTTCGGGTCACTGTCATGCTGGAAGACCCAGCCACGACCCATCTTCAATGCTCTTACTGAGGGAAGGAGGTTGTTGGCCAAGATCCTGCGATACATGGCCCCATCCATCCTCCCCTCAATACGGTGCAGTCGTCCTGTTCCCTTTGCAGAAAAGCATCCAAAGAATGATGTTTCCACCTCCATGCTTCACGGTTGGCATGGTGTTCTTGGGGTTGTAACTCATCCTTCTTCCTCCAAACACGGCGAGTGGAGTTTAGACCAAAAAGCTCTATTTTTGTCTCATCAGACCACATGACCTTCTCCCATTCCTCCTCTGGATCATCCAGATGGTCATTGGCAAACTTCAGACGGGCCTGGACATGTGCTGGCTTGAGCAGGGGGACCTTACGTGCGCTGCAGGATTTTAATCCATGATGGCGTAGTGTGTTACTAATGGTTTTCTTTGAGACTGTGGTCCCAGTTCTCTTCAGGTTAATGACCAGGTCCTGCCGTGTAATTCTGGGCTGATCACTCACCTTCCTCATTATCATTGATGCCCCACGAGGTGAGATCTTGCATGGAGCCCTAGACCGAGGGTGATTGACCTACATCTTGAACTTCTTCCATTTTCTAATAATCGCGCCAACAGTTGTTGCCTTCTCACCAAGCTGCTTGCCTATTGTCCTGTATCCCATCCCAGCCTTGTGCAGGTCTACAATTTTATCCCTGATGTCCTTACACAGCTCTCTGGTCTTGGCCATTGTGAAGAGGTTAGAGTCTGTTTGATTGAGTGTGTGGACAGGTGTCTTTTATACAGGTACAGTTAATACAGGTAATGAGTGGAGAACAGGAGGGCTTCTGAAAGAAAAACTAACAGGTCTGTGAGAGCCGGAATTCTTACTGGTTGGTAGGTGATCAAATAATTATGTCATGCAATAAAATGCTAATTAATTACTTAAAAATCATACAATGTGATTTTCTGGATTTTTGTTTTAGATTCCGTCTCACAGTTGAAGTGTACCTGTGATAAAAATTACAGACCTCTACATGCTTTGTAAGTAGGGAAAAAAAACTGTAAGCAGTGTCTCCAAAATGACAATATATTATATTGCTCCCAAGTGGCACAGTGGTCTAAGACACTGCATCTCAGTGCAAGAGGCTTCACTGCAGTACCTGGTTCGAATCACATCTGGCCGTGATTGGGAGTCCCACAGGGCGGCGCACAATTGGCCCAGGTTAGTCTGGGTTTGGCCCTCATTGTAAATAAGAATTTGCTCTTAACTGATTTGCCTAGTAAAATAAATATATTTGCATCCAACAAGCTTGATGTGCCTACAGAGGAGTATTTTTCTGTAATAAAGTCCTTTTGTGGCTGGGCCTAGCTCCCCAGTGGATGGGCCTATGCCCTATAAGGGACACTCATGGCTGCACCCCTACCCAGTCATGTGAAATCCATAGATTATGGCCAAATGAATTTATTTCAATTGACTGACTTTTTTTTGGGGGGGGGGGGGGGGGGGGTAGATAGTGCTTTCATTTCTAAAACGGTAAAACAGATATGAAAATACTCTCAAATTAAAAGGTGACATTATGTACTGTTGCCTCACATGAAACATTCAATCTGAGTATAGAGCCAAATTCAAAGAAAAAATTAGTAGGGTATTCAATGGACATTGACTTTCCTTTTTTTGGTAAGAGAGGAATGCTGGTTAAGACAGGAGGTGGAGGGGAGTGGACAGCAGTTAGACCAACGTGACAAAGTCCAGCCAAAAATCACAAGAACCTCAGAAGGAAAATAGTAGCAACTGCAGTCCCTTTAGTACTTGGCAAGATGGCGCCGACAGAGATGGTCACCTCGCTTCGAGTCCTTAGGAAATTATGCAGTAGTGTTTATGTATTATTTCCTACATTTTTAGCCCAGAAAATCTTACGTGTTATTACATACAGCCAGGATGAACTATTGGATATAAGAGCGACGTCAACTTACCAACATTACTCCCAGGAATACGACTTTCCCGGAGCAGATCCTTTTTTCGGACCTCCACTCTGGAAATTGGATCTAATCCCAGAGGGCGACCCAAAACAACATCGCCGCAGAAGTAGACGGAGCAGCCTCCTGGTCAGACTTTGAAAGCGTGCACACCACCCAACACTTCCGTATATTACTCGCCTATGTCCAGACTCCAGGCAACAAGGTGGACGAAATTAGGACAAGGGTTGCCTTCCAGAGAGACAGAGATTGTATCATTCTCCGTTTCATGGAAACATGGCTCTCTTTGAATGTTGTTGGAGTCAGTACAGCCACCGGGTTTCTTCCATGCGTCACGCCAACAGAAATAAACATCTTTCTGGTAAGAAGAAGGGCGGGGGTGTGTGCTTCATGATTAACGACTCATGGTGTAATCATAAACGGCCTTAATTTTGCTGGACCCCAGGAAGAGTAGCTGCTGCTTTGGCAGAAGCTAATGGGGATCCATAGTAAATACAAATAACATACAGGAACTAAAGAATCCCTGTCCACCACACCTATAATTCCTTACAAATCAAATGCCGACCATTTTATTGCCAAAGAGAATTAGTCAGTTATAATCCCAGCTGTGCATATCCCCCACTCAAGCAGATACCACAACGGCCCTCAAGGAACTTCACTGGAAAACATATATCCTGAGGCTGCATTTATTGTAGCTTGGGATTTTAACAAAGCAAATTTGAGAACAAGGCTACCTAAATTCTATCAACATAATGATTGCAGCACTCGTGTGGGCAGTACACTGGACCACCACTACCCTAACTTCCGCAATGCATACAAGGCCCTCCCCCGCTCTCCCTTCGGCAAATCCAACCACGACCCCATTTTGCTCCTGCCGTCCTATAGGCAGAAACTCAAACAGGATGTACCCATGCCTATAACCATTCAACGCAAACCACAGCATTTAACCATGGAAAGATGGCTGGGAATATGGCCAAATATCAACAGTGTAGTTATTCCCTCCGCAAGGCAATCAAACAAGTGCCACCGACACAGCCGGCTACCAAGGACTGCGGGCCTCCCCTCTCCTTCTCCGTGGCCGATGTGAGTAAGACATTTAAACGTGTTAACCCTGACAAGGCTGCCGGCCCATACGGCATCACTAGCCACGTCCTCAGAGTATGCACCGACCAGCTGGCTGGTGTGTTTATGGACATATTCAATCCCTCCCTATCCAAGTCTGCTGTCCCCACATGCTTCAAGATGGCCACCATTGTTCCTGTACCCAAGAAGGCAAAGGTAACTGAACTAAATGACTATCGCTTTGAGAGGCTAGTCAAGGATCATATCACCTTCAATTAACCGGCCACCCTAGACCCACTTCAATTTGCTTACTGCCCCAATAGGTCCACAGACGATGCAATCGCCATACCACAGCCCTATCCCATTTGGATAAGAGGAATACTCATGTTAGAATGCTGTTAATTGACTACAACTCAGCATTTAACACCATAGTACCCTCCAAGCTCATCATTAAGCTTGAGGCCCTGGGTCTCAACCCCACGCTGTGCAATTGGGTCCTTGACTTTCTGATGGGCAGCCCCCAGGTGGTTAAGGTAGGAAACAATATCTCCACTTCGCTGATCCTCAACACCGGGACCCCACAAGGGTGCGTGCTCAGGCCCAAGTGTACTCCCTGTTCACCAAATACTGCATGGCCATGCACGCCTTCAACTCAATCATCAAGTTTGCAGACGACACTACAGTAGTAAGCTTGACTACCATCAACAACGAGACAGCCTATAGGGAGGAGGTGAGGGCACACTGCGTGCGGTGTCAGGAAAACATCCTCTCACTAAACGGCAACAAAACAAAGGAGATGGCAGAGGAAGCACCTCACTATCCACAGTTCCTCAGCGTACACATTACAGACAAACAAATTGTCCACTCACAGACTGTGTTGAAGAAGGTGCAACAGCGCCTCTTCAACCTCAGAAGGCTGAAGAAATTTGGCTTGTCACCTAAAAACACGAAACTTTGACAGACGCACAATTGAGAACATCCTGTCGGGCTGTAGCACAGCCTGGTACGGCAACTGCACCTCCCTCAACTGCAAGGCTCTCCAGAGGTTGGTGCGGTCTGCACAACGCATCAGGAGGGGCAAACTACCTGCCTTCCAGGACACCTACAGCACCCGATGTGATAGGAAGGCCAAAAAGATCATCAAGGACAACAGCTACCTGAGCCACTCCCTGTTCACCCCGCTACCATCCAGAAGGCGAGGTCAGTACAGGTGCATCAAAGCTGGGACAGAGAGTCTGAAAAACAGCTTCCATCTCAAGGGCATCAGACTGTTAAAAAGTAATCACTAACTCAGAGGCTGCTGCCTACATAGACTCAAATCATTGGCCACTTTAATAAATTGATCACTAGTCATTTTAAATAATGCCACTTTAACAATGTATCTTACATTGCTCATCTGTATATGAGTATATACAGTATCTTATACCATCTATTACATCTTGCCTACGGCGCTCAGCCATCACTCATTCATATATTTATATGTACATATTCTTATTTCATCCCTTTAGATGTGTGTATTAGGTAGTTGTTGTGGAATTGTTAAGATGACTTGTTATTAATGCACTGTCGGAACTAGAAGCACAAGCATTTTGCTACACTCATTAACATCTGCTAACCATGTGTATGTGAACAATAACATTTTATTTTCAGAATTTGAGCGAGGGCCAATCTTGTGATTTTTGGCTGCCCATCGTGTCATGTTGGTTAAAGTGCTGTCTTGTCTACTACCCTCCTAAGATTGGAGACCCCGTCTGGCTCACCTCCTACCAAACTCACCTGTGCCGTTGAGAGTACTGTTCTTATTGGTGTAGAGTCTGATCATCTGACCAATGGTCCTCACATTATCCCTCAACATGATGCCCTGGGCCTGCACCATGAAGAAGTAGGTGTTGGCTGGAGAGAAGGATTGAGACAGGGAGAGCGGGAAGAGAGGGTGAGGAAAAGGAGGGAGAGAGACATAGGAAAGAGAGGTACAAAAGGAAAGAGAGTGCAATCACTTTAGTCTGACTGGTTCAATTACACCCCCCTCACGTACCAGTCCACAACAGTAAATTTGCTGACTGCTCATGTCGTCAGCGTAAAAGCTTTCCCTCCCCCAGTCTCTTGGCCATAAAGGAACAACCTCAGCTGACACCCAATGCCACTGTTTAACTCCATCCTAGCAGCTAACAGTGATGAGACACAGGGAGGCGAGATAAGCGGCAGGAAATCCCGGTCTCTGGCTACGTCCTAAATAGAGACCTATTCCTTATATAGCGCACCTCACCCTATAGGCCCCAGTCAAAAGTTGTGTCTATTCAGGACGCAGTCTCAGTCCCACTCCCAGCCTAGAGGCTGCTAGGGGCTCGAATTCATTTAACATTTACCACTACTGCAGCAAAACAGCCAGGGCACACACACACTTCATCAGCTAAGGTTACACACCTCATCAGTTTACACACTCACGCATCTCATCAACTCACACACCCATCTCATCAATGACGAACACAGGCACCAAATAAAATTACACAAACTCACCTACAGACACCACACACTCCCAGCCCCGCACACCATCTGATCTATCAACCATTACAGAGGACCGGTCAAGCACTTAGAGTCCATTACACTGAAACACCAACTAATGGGTCTGGGCGGTATACCGTATTTTCCAATATACCGGTACTGACGCACGGACCGGTATGAGTTTTTACTTTACTTTCTATAATGGTGTTTCAATGTTTGCTTTGTTAAATGTGATGTGCAACTCCGGCGTGTAGAATACCATTTTTTACCCCATTTTCTACTGAGTCATATGTCTCCCTATCCTCCTGCATGCTGCTAACCACACCAAGCCCTGACACTCAAGGAGATAGCAGTTGCTTGACAACTTGCCGTTCATTCTGAATGGTCAGATGGATGCAACAATGTTGGTGACATGCTGCTTCCACAAGTCTTACATAATTACACTATTCGTTTGTGTAACTACTGTCTGCTAGTTTTGTTTTTTTCTTAGCAATGTGTTGCTAAAATTACTTAGCCGCTAATGCTAATCGCTAGCTAGTTAGCTTGCTAAATGTACTAAGAGTCAGAGTAGCCGTAACTAGCTAGCTAAAACTGCCTGGTACCATTGCCTAGATAAGATACCGTTGCACAAACATGCTTATCAGAGAGGAATAGGCTAAGCATGATTATGTTGTTTAGCTAGCGAGCCAACAAAACTTGTGATCTAATATCTAATTAGGGTCCCCTGGAAACACTGACCAACACTTTGGTTCCTACTCTGTCAATAATTCCTCCCTGGCTTATTAATTCATTGTCATGTCAAACAACAATGTATTCTAGGTCCTGCCTACTATATAATTAGAATTGTTATATTTCCAAGATTCCAAAAGTTCACCAATTAATTAAACTAGGACTAGATTTGGCCCATATCATGACGCGTGGCAGTGTGGAAATAAGAAAATTATTTTTGTTGGGAGTATAAATGGAGAAGGCCCCCATTGAAATCACATAATGTGTGTGTTGCCACCCTTGGGTCATGAACTACTCAAGGCATATTTAGAAATTGTATTATTTAACAACTAAATAGTCATACTGTCAAATGTATTAAACAAATAAATAGTAATATGATATTTTGTCCATATTGTCCAGCTCTACCAACTAATACATTCACAGAAGCCTAGTTTTGAGAAGCCTTCTGAGGCTAAATAACCAGATTTCAACCAACATATCTGACTAGCCTGTATCCCAGCAACAGCATAAAGCAAATATCCCCTTGTTACTGTTAGAGACCGAATCAGATTTAACAAGAGAGTATTACAATAAAATTATTAGATTGGACAGGTAGGCCAATCTCAGAGTCTGAATCACCTAACATTTGCATATCAGGGTCAGTGCTGTGCCCTTTCACCACAACTTGGGTGGTACCACACTGCTTTTGCATTGCTTTACATAACAGTCCACTGTCACACAGACACACACTCCCGATGAGAAGGTGTGTGTGTGTCATCATACACCACGCTCTCTGTGCTGACCATATCTGACTAATAATGACTGACCAATTGACCATATAATCCAGCATTATCATCTTGTTAGCCTACATAGTGACACCGTCTCAGATACTGGACATACACATCTGATATTAAAAAACAGATACTCAGGAATAATATGGGATATTAAACAGAGGATAACCTATGGGACTTCCACAGGATATGAAAAAGAAAGCTGGTGTTCGACAGCTCAGGAGGATGAAAACGCATTCTCCAGACCTACTGAACTTCTCAGTTATTACTAGACCTATATTAAATGGTATTTTCCCATGTCTGTCTACTATACTACACATATAGCTGGCAGTGGTTTACCTTTTTGATATAAAAAATTAAACAATCTAGTCCTAATCTTTCTAGTACTGGTTGAAGGACATATATTTGAAATTTGTTTTTGTTCTCAGACAGTTGTGTCACATAGCTACGCTGTGGAGATGTGGAGGGCGAGATGCCTTGAGCGACAGGTAACTGCCAAAATAAGGGAAACACTTGAGTAAATGAGGGATACAAAGTATATTGAAAGCAGGTGCTTCACACAGGTGTGGTTCCTGAGTAAATTAACATCCCATCATGCTTAGGGTCATGTATAAAATGCTCGGCAGGCCATTATTTTGGTTATAGTGGCTATACCCCCATAGAATGACAATGCCCCCATCCACAGGGCACAAGTGGTCAATGAACGGTTTGATGAGCATAAAAACGATGTAAACCATATGCAATGGCCGTCTCAGTCCCCAGATATCAACCCAATTAAACTTATGGGAGAATCTGGAGCCGTCAACAAAAACACCAAATGATGGAATTTCTTGTGGAAGAATGGTGTCGGATCCCTCCAATAGAGATCCAGACATGTAGAATCTGCCATGTTGCATTGAAGCGGTTCTCGCTCGTGGGGCCCCAATACCCTATTCAGACATAACGTTGGTGTTTCCTTTATTTTGGTAGTTCTGTACCTGCCCGCGCCCAGAAGACCTGATCTGGCTGCTCAGCTCCCCGTTGACCACCTGAACCTCCCTCTGCTTAAGCCTTGTGCTTGACTGTCTCGCCATCTGTTAGAGGATCGCACTACTCAAAGATTCTTAAGTTCAAACCTATACTCATGTCGTTCATACTTTAATTTATGTTTGTTTTGCTTTTCAAGCACTTTAAAATGTGTTTATTTGTACATTGGGTATTCACCCCCTGGATTTTTTTCACATTTTGTTGTATTACAAAGTCAGATTGAAATAAGATAGATTGTCATTTTGTCATTGGTCTACACAAAATGCTCCATAATGTCAAAGTGAAATGAAAAGCCTACAAATGTTTACTAATAAATAAACCTTTTATAAAATAGTTGTTGCATAACTCTATGCATGAGGACTGTTTTGAACAATTTCAACAAACAAAACATCTTTACTGGAAGAACTGTGCAGATGCAAAGTCTGGTAACAGAATTATGGTAAAATAATTTGAGATCACATTTTCCAAAGAATATCTGCTCCGAATTAAGATTCAACGATATCTGAAGAAAGAATGTGGTGTCAGCCATGACGTGACACCTTGAGTAATATATATATATATATATATACACACACACACACAGTGCCTTGCGAAAGTATTCGGCCCCCTTGAACTTTGCGACCTTTTGCCACATTTCAGGCTTCAAACATAAAGATATAAAACTGTATTCTTTTGTGAAGAATCAACAACAAGTGGGACACAATCATGAAGTGGAGCGACATTTATTGGATATTTCAAACTTTTTTAACAAATCAAAAACTGAAAAATTGGGCGTGCAAAATTATTCAGCCCCTTTACTTTCAGTGCAGCAAACTCTCTCCAGAAGTTCAGTGAGGATCTCTGAATGATCCAATGTTGACCTAAATGACTAATGATGATAAATACAATCCACCTGTGTGTAATCAAGTCTCCGTATAAATGCACCTGCACTGTGATAGTCTCAGAGGAACAAGGAACACACCAGGCAGGTCCGAGATACTGTTGTGAAGAAGTTTAAAGCCGGATTTGGATACAAAAAGATTTCCCAAGCTTTAAACATCCCAAGGAGCACTGTGCAAGCGATAATATTCAAATGGAAGGAGTATCAGACCACTGCAGATCTACCAAGACCTGGCCGTCCCTCTAAACTTTCAGCTCATACAAGGAGAAGACTAATCAGAGATGCAGCCAAGAGGCCCATGATCACTCTGGATGAACTGCAGAGATCTACAGCTGAGGTGGGAGACTCTGTCCATAGGACAACAATCAGTCATATATTGCACAAATCTGGCCTTTATGGAAGAGTGGCAAGAAGAAAGCCATTTCTTAAAGATATCCATAAAAAGTGTCGTTTAAAGTTTGCCACAAGCCACCTGGGAGACACATCAAACATGTGGAAGAAGGTGCTCTGGTCAGATGAAACCAAAATTGAACTTTTTGGCAACAATGCAAAACGTTATGTTTGGCGTAAAAGCAACACAGCTCATCACCCTGAACACACCATCCCCACTGTCAAACATGGTGGTGGCAGCATCATGGTTTGGGCCTGCTTTTCATCAGCAGGGACAGGGAAGATGGTTAAAATTGATGGGAAGATGGATGGAGCCAAATATAGGACCATTCTGGAAGAAAACCTGATGGAGTCTGCAAAAGACCTGAGACTGGGATGGAGATTTGTCTTCCAACAAGACAATGATCCAAAACATAAAGCAAAATCTACAATGGAATGGTTCAAAAATAAACATATCCAGGTGTTAGAATGGCCAAGTCAAAGTCCAGACCTGAATCCAATCGAGAATCTGTGGAAAGAACTGAAAACTGCTGTTCACAAATGCTCTCCATCCAACCTCACTGAGCTCGAGCTGTTTTGCAAGGAGGAATGGGAAAACATTTTAGTCTCTCGATGTGCAAAACTGATAGAGACATACCCCAAGCCACTTACAGCTGTAATCGCATCAAAAGGTGGCGCTACAAAGTATTAACTTAAGGGGGCTGAATAATTTTGCACGCTCAATTTTTCAGTTTTTGATTTGTTAAAAAAGTTTGAAATATCCAATAAATGTCGTTCCACTTCATGATTGTGTCCCACTTGTTGTTGATTCACAAAAAAATACAGTTTTATATCTTTATGTTTGAAGCCTGAAATGTGGCAAAAGGTCGCAAAGTTCAAGGGGGCCGAATACTTTCGCAAGGCACTGTATATATATATATATATATATATATATTCTGGTTATTGAACTACAGTATATGAAGTGGACTTAGATACAGTAACATAATTATGGTTACGGAATAACATCATGGGTCCCTAATCAGTACTATAGAGAAAAGCATTATTATGGATATGAATAAAAATGTTCTTCATTGTGATGTATATTTCTACCTTTGTAACTATTCAGGATACAAGAGACCACATTTGGTTGGTCTGGACCAGACCAAATCTGAACCCAATCACAGACATCTATGTTTCACAAGTTTGAACAGAGTACAGCACAGTACAGTGCATTATACTGCACTCGTGTGCTTTACTCTACTGTTCTGTACTCTACTGTATTGTACTTTCCAAACAGACATCCATGATTGGTTCAGATTTGGTCCTGCCAGGGTGGAGTGACCAAATTTCAACATCCATGGACGTTGAGTCACTGGTTGCATCACTGCCTTGTATGGCAACTGCTCGGCCTCCGACCGCAAGGCACTACAGAGGGCAGTGTGAACCGCCCAGTACATTACTGGGGCCAAGCTTCCTGCCACACAGGACCTCTACACCAGGCGGTGTCAGAGGAAGGCTTTAAAAATGGTCAAAGCCTCCAGCTACCCTAGTTATAGACTGTTTCACTCTGCTACCACACGGCAAGCGGTACCGGAGCACCAAGTCTACGTCCAAGAGGCTTATAAACAGCTTCTTCCCCCAAGCCATAAGACTCCTAAACACCTAATCGAATGGCTACCCAGACTATTGCCCACACCCCCTCTTTTACACCACTGCTACTCTGTTATCATCATCTATGCAGTCACTTTAATAACTCTACCTACATGTACATGTTACCTCAGCTAACCGGTACCCCCCCCCCCCCCCCTGTATATAGTCTCACTATTGTTATTTTACTGCGGCTCTTTAATTACCTGTTACTTCTTTTTCTTATTCGTATGTTGTTGTTTTTTTTAATTAACTGCATTGTTGGTTAGGGGCTCGTAAGTAAGCATTTCACTGTAAGGTCTACACCGGTTGTATTCAGCGCATGTGACTAATAACATTTGATGTTGGTCAGTGCTCAGTGGGTGAGGATGCTTGTTACAGTAAATGGAAAAAGGATAGGTGGTACGCGTCATGGTAGGTGTTATTAAGAGACATTCGAGAGAGAGCGTCAGAGCGAGAGGAAGCCTGAGAGGTTGTCCAGACTATTTCAGTCTTGCTTTGACCACAAAAAGAGAAGAAAAAAACATTATGAGCTGAACATAAGTGTGCTAGTGGAAGGCAGGACAGTAGCAGGTGACCCAACTGTGTTTTGTCAGTACTTGGATTTCCCATTGTAGCTTAATTGCAGTTATTACATTACACATTTTTCCATAATTCAATTACGGTAACAGAATTACAGGTTTTAAATCACTTAAACAAACTTGATATCAGTAAAAACACTAAATTGGTAGGTCAACCTTTACTTGCTACTTCTGTGAACTTTCAGTATCGTCCCTCACGACGAAGAGAAGAGAAAATATCATAAAGATGTGGTCTTTTGGTAACGGAATTACAAGGCAATGTTATTTCAACTTAGAACGCAAATAAATGTCTGTTCCAGTACTCAAAACAACATTTTTAACCAGAGATGGAAAAAAAATGAAAATACAGTAAAACTACTTGGTAGATGTGCTTTGTGGCTTGTCCCGAAAAAGAAAAAAGAAAGTTTAGTTCCCATTGCATGTGCTTTTGCGGGGCACCACAAAAAAGAAACCAAGCATCACTTTTCCCTAAATTCCCTTCCTTCTCAATGCCACACTCACTAATATGTGTTTTGACCGCTCCCTCTACACACCCGTGCTGAGTGCACACACAAGCTCCTGTTAGACCTACAGAAATAACAGACTAGAAAAAACGGTGGGATACACAATTTACATTCCTTGCAAAATGACGAGTTTTATCACAAATTCAAAATGGACTGATTGAAGTAGGAAAATACATGTTCCAACAATGAGCTGCAGTTTTGGAATAATTGCGTCCAGTCTACTATTCGCCTAAGCTACTGTGAGAACTGCTAGTGCCGTTTAAAAGTGGTTAGACTAGGCTATCACTCCCTAAACAGAAAGGTTCCAAACTGAAAATATGAACACAAAAAAAAAAAAGTCTCAAAGTCAACAGTGAAGAGGCAACCCTTCTAGGCAGAGATCCTCTGTCCAGTGTCTGTTCTTCTGACACTCCTGTCTCAGCCTCCAGTATTTATGCTGCAGTAGTTTATGTGTCGGGGGGCTAGGGTCAGTTTGTTATATCTGGAGTACTTCTCCTGTCCTATTCGGTGTCCTGTGTGAATCTAAGTGTGCGTTCTCTAATTCTCTCCTCTCTTTCTTTCTCTCTCTCTGAGGACCTGAGCCCTAGGACCATGCCCCAGGATTACCTGACATGACTCCTTGCTGTCCCCAGTCCACCTGGCCGTGCTGCTGCTCCAGTTTCAACTGTTCTGCCTTATTATTATACGACCATGCTGGACCTGAGCCCTAGGACCATGCCCCAGGACTACCTGACATGATGACTCTTTGCTGTCCCCAGTCCATCTGACCGTGCTGCTGCTCCAGTTTCAACTGTTCTGCCTTATTATTATTATACGACCATGCTGGTCATTTATGAACATCTTGGCCATGTTCTGTTATAATCTCCACCCGGCACAGCCAGAAGAGGACTGGCCACCCCACATAGCCTGGTTCCTCTCTAGGTTTCTTCCTAGGTTTTGGCCTTTCTAGTGAGTTTTTCCTAGCCACCGTGCTTCTACACCTGCATTGCTTGCTGTTTGGGGTTTTAGGCTGGGTTTCTGTACAGCACTTTGAGATATCAGCTGATGTACGAAGGGCTATATAAATACATTTGATTTGATTTGATTATTTTGCCCAGCTTAATGTTTTCTTTTTATTGGACAGTCCGAGATATGGCTTTTTCTTTTAAACTCCGCCTAGAAGGCCAGCAGCCCGGAGTCGCCTTTTCACTGTTGACGTTGAGACTGGTGTTTTACGGGTACTATTTAAGGAAGCTGCCAGTTGAAGACTCAAAATAGACACTAATGTACTTGTCCTCTTGCTCAGGTGTGTACCGGGGCCTCCCGATCTTTCTATTCTGGTTAGAGCCAGTACGCGCTGTTCTGTAAAGGAAGTAGTACACCGTGTTGTACGAGATCTTCAGTTTCTTGGCAATTTCATGCATGGTATAGCCTTCATTTCTCAAAACAAGAATAGACTGACGAGTTTCAGAAGAAAGTGCTTTGTTTCTGGCCACGTTTCTTTTTTTTGCTAAGATAGAGATACATATACAGTTGAAGTCGGAAGTTTACATAGGTTGGAGTCAGTAAAACTCATTTTTCAACCACAACAAATGTATTGTTAAACTCACAGACATGATTCAAACAGTTTTAGAAACTTCAGAGTGTTTTCTATCCACATCTACTAATAATATGCATATCTTATATTATTGGCATGAGTAGCAGGAAGTTGAAATTGGGCACGCTATTTATACAGAATTGAAAATACTGCCCCCTATACCTTAAGTTAAAATCAATCCTTCGGTTGTTTTTGTCATAAATAATCAATAATATTTCAACCGGACAAAAGCTTTGTCAATAGGAAAGGAGAAACAAGAAACGTGTGTTCACCATCAGGGCGCATGGCTGATAAATGGACATTTCCACTGGCCACTGATTGAAAGCGGTGCATCTCCCTCATTTTTCAGAGTAAAAGCCTGAAACAATGCCTAAAGAC
Source organism: Oncorhynchus kisutch (assembly GCF_002021735.2). Taxonomy (NCBI): domain Eukaryota; kingdom Metazoa; phylum Chordata; class Actinopteri; order Salmoniformes; family Salmonidae; genus Oncorhynchus; species Oncorhynchus kisutch. The sequence goes on from NC_034183.2 coordinate 35,598,166, forward strand.
TGGTCACATCTTGAGGAAGGCACAGAGCTCGTGAACTGGGTCCTAAGTCCTAAGTCTTTGTATGGTGGATGGGCTTTCAATGGAAAAACAGCCTTTCAAAATAATAGTACTTCCTGGTTGGATTTTCACCTGCCATATCAGTTCTGTTATACTATATATACATATTCTATCTTCTGGGACTGAGTAGCAGGCAGTTTAATTTGGGCACGCTTTTCATCCAAAAATCTGAATGCTGCCCCCTACCCTAGTGAAGTTAAGGACAGCAAAGTCAAGGTATTGGAGTGGCCATCACAAAGCCCTTACCTCAATCCCATAGAAAATATGTGGGCAGAACTGAAAAAGCATGTGCGAGCAAGGAGGCCTACAATCCTGACTCAGTTACATCAGCTCTATCAGGAGGAATGGGCCAAAATTCACCAAAGTTAAAGGCAATGCTATCAAATACTAATTGAGTGTATGTAAACTTCTGACCCACTGGGAATGTGATGAAAGAAAGAAATAATTCTCTACTATTATTCTGATATTTCACATTCTTAAAATAAAGTGATGATCCTAACTGACCTAAGACAGGGAATTTTTACTAGGATTAAATGTAAGGAATTGTGAAACTGAGTTTAAAGGTATTTAGCTAAGGTATATGTAAACTTCCGCCTTCAACTGTATACACACACACACACGTGTAATTAAGTCTCATTAAAGTGTGGATTTTCAGGCACATTCTTCATGTCAGCATCGGCTATAACCTACACCTCGACATGTAGGCCAATTATTTATGTACATTCACATATACTTGTGTTTTCCCTTAAGAGAATTGCTTGTTTTCGGTTTTCAAATCCATTTAAAAATGGCCTATTTTGGTTAATGGACTTAGTGCACAAGCAAGATGGCCTTGGTGCCCTGGCAGATTGGGCAGTTCTAAAAAGGCCAAGCCCTCAAATCACAAAATTCCAGGCCTGGCTGCAACAGAGGTCACTGTACAGGGAAAGTTCAAGGGGCTGCGCTTTGCGGCCAGGCTGGGGACATTTCGGAGAAGCCCCAGAGCCATGTTTTCTTTGGAGGGGTGGATTGTGGATTTTGCTCAATTGGAAAGTTTATTCTGTGATCTTAGGATCAATGTTGTCACAGTTGCTTCTTGTTGGTGATGCAGCTGCTAACCTTAGCTTGCTATATAGCTAGCTATCCCTCTTCCTTTCTGAATTAATGTGGCAATTTCTTTCTAGCTAGCAAAGTAAGTAAACTAGATTGATTTTGTTTGTGTATGTTGATAGCATACAGTACCTTCAGAAAGTAGTCACACTTTTCCACATTGCGTTGTGTTTCAGCTTGCATTTTAAAAAATGGATTCAATTGAGATGTTGTGGTCTCCACACAATAGCCCACAATGTCAAAGTGGTATTTTGAATTTGACTAATCAATTAAAAAGCTGAACTATCTTGAATGTGTAAGTATTCAACCCCATGGGTATTGCAAGCCTAAATAAGTTCAGGAGTAAAAAATGTGCTTACCAAGTCACATAAGTTGCATGGACTCACTGTGTGCAACAATAGCCTTAAACATGATTTTTGAATGACTACCTCATTTCTGTACCGTACACATACAGAAAATTGTAAGGCCCTTTTAGTCAAGCACTGAATTTAAAACACAGATTCGACCACAAAAACCAGGGAAGTTTTCTATTGCCTCGCAAAGAAGGCAATCTATTGGTAGAGCGGTAAAAAAATGAAGTCTTTGAGGGTGGAGAAGTTATTCATTACACGTGGATGGTGTATGAATACCTAAATGAAAAGAAGCAAGCCTGACCAGAACACATTCATCCTGTTTGCAATGAGGCGCTAAAGTGAAACTGCTAAAAATGTGACCAATAAAAATTACAAAAAAATGGTGTCATGTCCTGAACTCAAAGCATTATGTTTGAGGCTAATCCAACCACACATCACTGAGTACCACTTCATATTTTCAAGCACGGTGGTGGCTGAATCATGTTATGGTTATGCTGGTCATAGGCAAGGACTAGGGAGTTTCTTTTGTATATAAAATATATATATAGAATGGGGCTAAGCACAGGCAAAATTCTAGAGGAAAACCTGGTCCAGTCTGCTTTCCGACAGACAATGGGAGACCAATTCACTTTTCAGCGGGACAATAACCTAAAACATATGGCCAAATATACACTGGAGTTGCTAACCAAGATGACATTGAATATTCCTGAGTGGTCTAGTAAATTTAGACTTAAAATCTACTTGAAAATCTATGGCAAGACTTGAAAATGGCTGTCTAGCAATGATCAACAACCAACTTGACAGAGCTTGAAGAATGTTGAAAAGAATAAATGGAAAAAAACTGGGAGTGGCTGAGTTGGAAGGTAGGCCTTGAAATACATCCACAGGTACACCTCCAATTGATAAATGTCAATTAGCCTATCAGAAGCTTCTAAAGCCATGACATCATTTTCTGGAATTTTCCAAGCTGTTTAAAGGCACAGTCAACTTAGTGTATGTAAACTTCTGACCCACACGAATTGTGACAATGATTTAGAAGTAAAATAATCTGTAAACAATTGTTGGAAAAATTACTTGTGTCATGCAAAGTAGATGTCCTAACCAACTTGCCAAAACGATAGTTTGATAAGAAATTTGCGGAGTGGTTGAAAAATGAGTATTAATGACTAACATAAGTGTATGTAAACTTCAGACTTCAACTGTATATCCGTACCTGTTGGATATATAAAAGTGTACAAGAGATCATACAAAAGATTTTGCTGCGACTCTTATGTGGATGATGTAAAAAATATTTGTTGGTCTGATGTGATTAATGAGGAGCATCCAAAAGCTGCACATGTTGAATTTATGAAATTGCTTCTTCCAATTATTAATAAACATGCACCTGTTAAGAAACTGATTGTTGGAACTTAAGGCTCCATGGATTTATGAGGAACTGAAAAACTGTATGGTTGAAAGAGATGGGGCAAAATGATTGGCTAATAAGCCTGGCTGTACGTCTGACTGGCTTAATGCAAATTGAGAAATTATATTACTAAATGCCACAAAAAGAAGAAACTTTATTATGAAGCCAAGATCAATGATATCAAGAATAATGGAGAAAAAAAAAACGTAGTTTAAATTAAAATTATGGGCAGAAAGACTCCATCCATCGAATCAGATGGATTATTCATCACGAAACCATTTGATGTTGCCAATTATTTTAATGATTATTTCAGTGGCAAAGTGGGCAAACGTAGGCAGGAAATGCCCATGACAAACAGTGAGCATTTATAGCATGCATTAAAAAAAACTAATATTGGAAGCAGTGCAAGTTTGAATTTTGTAAAGTTAATGTGGGAGAGGTGGAACAATTATTGTTAACAATCAATAATGACAAACCTCCTGGCATTGATACCTTAGAAGGAAAGCTACTGAGGATGGTGGCTGACTCTACAGCCACTCCCATCTGTCATATTTTTCATCTGAGCCTAGAGAAAAGTCTTTGTCCTCAGGCCTGGAGGGAAGCCAAAGTAATGATGCTACCTAAGAGTGGTAAAGCGGCCTTTACTGGTTCTAACAGCAGACCTTAAAGCTTGCAGCCAACTCTTAGCAAACCGTTGGGAAAATGTGTTTGACCAAATAAAATGTTATTTCTCTGTAACCAAATTAACAACATACTTTCAGCGTGCTTTTCGAGAAGGGCACTCAACATGTACTGCACAAACACAAATGACTAATGATTGGTTGAAATAAATTGATTGTAAGAAGATTGTGGGAGCTGTACTGTTAGATTTCAGTGCAGCCTTTGATATTATTGACCATAAACTGCTGTTGAAAAAAAAGTGTTATGGCTTTTCAACCTCTACCATATCGTCGATTCAGAGCTATCCATCTAATAGAACTCAAAAGGGTTTTCTTTAATGGAAGCGTCTCTAATGTCAAACATGTAAAGTGTGGTGTACCGGAGGGCAGCTCTCTAGGCCCTCTTTTCTATTTTTACCAACGACCTGCCACTGGCATTAAACAAAGCATGATTATTGTCCATTCGTGTGGTCCAGTGCTGCAAGGAACGACCTAGTTAAGCTGCAGCGGGCCCAGAACAGAGTAGCACGTTTTGCTTTTCATTGTAATCAGAGGGCTGATATTAATACGATGCATACCAGTCTCTCCTGGCTAAGAGTTGAGGAGAGACTGACTGCAAGAAACATTAATTTGTTGAAAATCCCAAATCTTTTGCATAGTCAACTTACACACAGCTCTGACACAGACACTTAACCCACCAGACATGCCACCAGGGGTCTTTTCATAGTCCCCAAGTCCAGAACAAATTCAAGAAAAACGTACAGCGTTATATAGAGCCCTTATTGCATGGAACTTCCATCTCATATTGCTCAAATAAACAGAAAACCTGGATTCAAAAAACAGAGAAAGCAACACCTCGCGGCACAACGCCTCTTCCCTATTTGACCTAGATAGTTTGCGTGTATGCGTTGGTATGTAGGCTACGTGTGCCTTTTTAAAAATGAATGTAGTTCTGTTCTTGAGCTGTTCTTGTCTAATGATATTCTGTATTAATGCCATTCTGTATTATTTTTCATGTTTTGTGTGGACTCCAGGAAGAGTAACTGCTGCTTTACCAACAGCTAATGGGGATCCTAATAAAATACCAGCAAAACAATCCAAACCTATTTATTTCACTTACTTGCTGTTTCGTTGTTAATTTGTTACGTCGTTTCATTCTCAACCAGGATTTCATCACACCTGTCAAGCAGTGAAGTTTCAGTCTGTCAGTGGCCTCTCTTCCTCGGTGAGCACTGTGTCCATTTCCATCTTGTCCAGCTGTGTATGTAACATTTCACGTAAACCCTGTTTCTTGTCTGCATCGAAGTAGCGGTCCTTGTACCTAGCATCGAGCACAGTAAAGAGGCTCAGAGAGAACACCACCGAATCACTTGTTCACAGCATCGAGTACATTTCTAAGTTTCGGCAGTTTTGTTGAGCAGGCGTTTCAATGCATTGACAAACGGAATCAAGCCTGCTGCAGATGCAGTTGATTAGCTTATTTCTCAAGTCAGTTGTTCGAATGGCGCTAGGAGTGTGTTCCTGTCTCCAAGTTTCAAACATGCTCTCAAATGCCATTGAAATGGCAGCAGCGGTATGAGAACCAGCCCATTCTTGAGCATGCAATATGGCTTTCCTCAGTACATAGTCCTTGTCACTCACTGTGCCATCATACTCAGAATGCTCATGGGGCTGATGTCGCTGGTCCAAATGTCAGTTGTGACGCCCATAGCATAATGAACTCCATTATCTTGGCGTTAATGGGTTTCGCATTTGAGTTGTCTTGCTGAAATGTTCTTACTCTTTCAAATGACTGCTCAACTTGTTTAGTTGTTTGAAGAGTGCGCTTAGTAATTCTGCTTTTGTTCTGGGTAGCGCTGTATTTATAGTGGCGTCATCACTTACGTTATATACAGTGGGGCAAAATACTATTTAGTCAGCCACCAATTGTGCAAGTTCTCCCACTTAAAAAGATGAGAGAGGCCTGTAATTTTCATCATAGGTACACTTCAACTATGACAGACAAAATTAAGAAAAATAATTCTACAATGTGATTTTTCAGGATTTTTTAATGAATTTATTTGCAAATTATGGTGACCTGGACTAAAGCATCCGCCAACTCCTGGACAGTCTGTGGTGCAACGTGGCGTTGGTGGATGGAGCGAGACATGATGTCCCAGATGTGCCCAATTGGATTCAGGTCTGGGGAACGGGCGGGCCAGTCCATAGCATCAATGCCTTCCTCTTGCAAGAACTGCTGACACACTCCAGTCACATGAGGTCTAGCATTGTCTTGCATTAGGAGGAACCCAGGGCCAACCGCACCAGCATATGCTCTCACAAGGGGTCTGAGGATCTCATCTCGGTAACTAACGGCAGTCAGGCTGCCTCTGGCGAGCACATGGGGGGCTGTGCGGACAAAGAAATGCCACCCCACACCATGACTGACCCACCGCCAAAACTGTCATGCTGGAGGATGTTGCAGGCAGCAGAACGTTCTCCACGGCGTCTCCAGACTCTGTCATGTCTGTCATGTGCTCAGTGTGAACCTGCTTTCATCTGTGAAGAGCACAGGGCGCCAGTGGTGTTCTCTGGCCAAACGTCCTGCACGGTGTTGGACTGTAAGCACAACACCCTCCTGTGGACGTCAGGCCCTCATACCACCCTCATGGAGTCTGTTTCTGACCGTTTGAGCAGACACATGCACATTTGTGGCCTGCTGGAGGTCATTTTGCAGGGCTCTGGCAGTGCTCCTCCTGCTTCTCCTTGCACAAAGGCGGAGGTAGCGGTCCTGCTGCTGGGTTGTTGCCCTCCTACGGCCTCCTCCACATCTCCTGATGTACTGGCCTGTCTCCTGGTAGCGCCTCCATGCTCTGGACACTACGCTGACAGACACAGCAAACCTTCTTGCCACATCTCGCATTGATGTTCCATCCTGGATGAGCTGCACTACCTGAGCCACTTGTGTGGGTTGTAGACTCCGTCTCATGCTACCACTAGAGTGAAAGCACCGCCAGCATTCAAACATGACCAAAACATCAGCCAGGAAGCATAGGAACTGAGAAGTGGTCTGTGGTCACCACCTGCAGAACCACTCCTTTATTGGGGGTGTCTTGCTAATTGCCTATAATTTTCACCTGTTGTCTATTCCATTTGCACAACAGCATGTGAAATGTATTGCCAATCAGTGTTGCTTCCTAAGTGGACAGTTTGATTTCCCAGAAGTGTGATTGACTTGGAGTTACATTGTGTTGTTTAAGTGTTCCCTTTATTTTTTTGAGCAGTGTATATTAGTTAATACACAGCACCAACTACATAAATACACTACAAGACCAAAAGTATGTGGACACGTGTTTGCCGAACATCTCATAATTTTTTAAAATAATGGCCATTAATATGGAGTTGGTCCCCACTTTGGTGCTATAACAGTGACTACTCTTCTGGGAGGCTTTCCACTGGATGTTGGAACATTGCTGCAGGGACTTCCTTCCATTCAGCCACAACAGCATTAGTGTGGTCATGCAATTAGGCCTGGCTCGCAGTCGGCTTTCCAATTCATCCCAAGGTGTTCGATTGGGTTGAGGTCAGGGCTTTGTGCAGGCCAGGCAAGTTCTTCCACACAGATCTAGACAAACCATTTCTGTATGGACCTCACACAGGGGTATCATCATGCAGAAACAGGAAAGGGCTTTCTGCAAACTGTTGCCACAAAAGTTGGAAGCACAGAATCGTTTAAAATGACATTGTATGCTGTAGCGTTAAGATTTCCCTACACTGGAACTAAAGGGCCTAGCCCGAACCATGAAAAACAGCTCCAGACTTTTATTCCTCCACTAAACTTCACAGTTGACACGATGCATTCAGACAGGTAGCATTCTCCTGGCATCCTCCAAACCCAGATTCGTCCGTCGGACTGCCAAATTGTGAAGCGTGACTCATCACTCTAGAGAAATTGTTTCCAATGGCAGCGAGCTTTACACCACTCCAGCCAACGCTTGGCATTGTGTATGGTGATCTTAGGCTTGTGTGCAGCTACTCGGCCATCGAAACCCATTTCTTGAAGATCCCAATTAACAGGCAGAAATGTGACGAACTGACTTGTTGGAAAGGAGGCATCCTATGACGGTGTCACGTTGAAAGTCACTGAGCTCTTCAGTAAGGCCTCTCTCTACTGCAAATCTTTGTCGATGGAGATTGCATGGTGGTGTGTTCGATTTCATACATCTGTCAGCAATGGAAGTGGCTCAAATAGCCCAATCCACTAATTTACAGGGGCGTCCACATACTATTGTATATACAGTAGTCGATTGTTTGGTCGTTAGGCATTTGGTCAACCTAGTTTGTTTTGGAGCAGTGGAAAATATATAAAAATGATTTATGGCACACGAGACACTTGTCTGATTCACACCTGTCTGAGTGGACTAATCCATTGCAGAGGCCGTGGGGATGTTAACACCAGTATTACCAGCAGTACATTTACTGTTGGTAAACATGATTTCTAATATACAATGTCTGTTTGGTAACGGTAATTTCTGTTAATGCATTCAATAAATTATTATTACAGTCTTACCGTTATTATTGTAGGACATTGGCTGAACAGCACAAACAAATCTGGGACCAGGATAGTCGCCTGGCTGTCTTGTGTTGTCCTGTTCAAAATAATGCTGCAGAATATTGTATATTATATCAGCACTAGTGGCAGTTGGTGGGAGGAGCTATCGGAGGACTTCCTCATTGTAATGGCTGGACAAAAATGTATGGAACCGAGTGAAACATGTGGTTTACATGTTTTTGATGAGTTTGACAGTTCCACTGATTCTATTCCAGCCATTACAATGAGCCCATCCTCCTATAACTCCTCCCACCAGCCTCCTTTGAACAGCACTATGTCCATAGCATGATCCTTATGATCTAGCAGTAGCCAAAACACTGTACCATTCGCAGTGACAGCGTTGTAACTACAGATATAAGCCTAACAGCTGGTTAACCATGTGTAAATAAAAGCTAACACCCTTTTCCTGTGTTGCTTCAGACAAAAGGCCCAATTAATTTTAGCTGCTGATATGCTGTAGGGATTTTACCCCTGGGACCACTAATATGCTCAGCAAAGAAACAAACTGTTTCAAGACACGACTTACTTGGCAAATATGCCAGCTTTTCCCATCTTACTAAACATTGGCTGATTGAATTAATGGCATAAACATGGATCTTAATCTAGGTTACCTTGCTCACTCGGTTAATGTGAATATACATATAGGCCTATCAGATGTACACTACCTAGCTACTAAACCACACAACTGGATGGTTATCAGTGTTGATTATGTGGCTCTACTTGCTGGCTCTGTCAGCAACTCCATATCCCTTCCCACCATGGCATGGTTCAACAGCATGGCAGATATTCATACGAGATTGCTGCTTGTGTAAAGTTACTAAATTAGACCTAGTGAATAATCAGTTAAATCCTTTCCTTTCTGAAATCTGTGTAAGAAAATGAATAACTCAATTAGTTAAACTAGCTTGTTTACTACATTAGTAGATGGCTTGTTTCTGAGCAAGGACACACTTTGTAGAAGAGAGCGCATGATTGTTCAATGTTGACTAACGTTACAGCAACCAGATGGCAGCTCAATATAACATCATGTTTTTTTAAATAAAAACAAACATGATATCACCTTTATTTAACCAGGTAGGCTAGTTGAGAACAAGTTCTCATTTACAACTGCAACCTGGCCAAGATAAAGCAAAGCAGTGCGACAAACACAGAGTTAGACATGGAATAAACAAGGGTACAGTCAATAACACAATAGAGAAGGAAAAAAAAAGTATATACACATTGTGTGCAAATGGCATGAGGAGGCAATAAATAAGGCAATAAATAGGCCATAGTAGCAAGTACTTACAATGTAGCAAATTAACACTGGAGTGATAGATGTGCAGATGATGTGCAAGTAGAAATACTGGATTGCAAAAGAGCAGAAAAGTAAATAAAACAATATGGGGCTGAGGTAGTAATATTGGATGGGCTATTTACAGATGGGCTATGTACAGCTGCAGCGATCGGTTAGATGCTCGGTTAGCATATGTTTAAAGTTAGTGAGGGAAATACAAGTCTCCAGCTTCAGCGATTTTTGCAATTCGTTCCAGTCATTGGCAGCAGAGAACTGGAAGGAAAGGCGGCCAAAGTAGGTAATTTATCATGCAATCATCCAAATGATTATCTAGCTATATATCGAGATGATAAATAATCGGTTCACTAGTTAAGCCTAATAAATTGTAAACTGATCCCTGGACGATTAGCTAGCTTATCTAACTAGCCAGCAGATCCGACCGGCTTCCTTACAGCTTAACTAGGGTCGGACAACATTCCGGTGTATATTAAGACACCGGGGACACGACGCGAGATATGGCTTGTAGAACAAACCTATCTTCAACCCAGGGATGAGAAATACGTTGTACTCCGAATTGTCCCATTATCACAACTGTTACACCACGAAGACTGAAAGACTGCTAGTTAAATTAGTCGTTCAATCTAATCAGTGTGACAGTTGATGTAATGGGACAGTTCGGAGTACAAGGCATTTCTCATCCCTGGATTGAGGTACGTTTTCCGAGCCATATCTCCCGCCGGCTCCGCTGTGTCTTAATATACACAGGAATACTGCTGTAGGCATGCGGATCTGATGGCTAGCTATCCAGCTAACTAACGTTAGTTAAATAGCTATCGTTAAATGGCTAACCTAACTAGGCTAGCAGGAAGCTACAGTAGTATTAACTGGCAGAAAGCATCCCCACAGTTTCACTGTACTGTCTATGGCATCCCTGTTGATGTCAATGTAGCTTGCTTGGCACAAGCTTGGATAACAACACAAAATGAGGTGTTTATGTTAAGATAATAAACTCACCTATTCCAGGAGCCACATATATGAAGTAGAGACCAGTCGTAGACATGGAGAAGAAAAAAATGAAGGCCAAAAATGAGCGGTTCGACACCCGCAGCAGCCGCTTCCAATTCACCATATTTGCTTCGAATTTACCGATAATCCCATAAAAATTTACCGTTTAGATAAAAATAAAATGATATGCTAAAAGTAGATGATATGATCATCCAAAATCAATGCAACGACACAACACGCATCATTTGAGTCGGGGATGCAGCGAAAAAGGCTAATGCTAGAAAGTCATGAAATCCCGTATGGGCGGCTTTCCCCAGTCAAGAAATTTCCAGATAGAAAAAAGCAGGCCTGCAATCAGGCACTGTCAAGCTTCAACGAAACCATCGATCGGGCATACTGAAACCGTTAACTACTGTAGTTACTGACATGAGTAGACAAATAATACTGGCTAATTTCTTAAGAATACTCGTGATACTGATCCATGTTTAGCTTGCTAGTTAGATATGTATTTTCTCGCCCGGCGACGAAGGTTTTAAAAAAGACCATGGGAACCGAACGGGTCTGCACCGCTGCCTCCTCTCATACAAACCTCAACGATGTTTCTAACACACTCACACTTGGCTACCTACTTCACTAAATCGCTGAACGGAATCCAATAACGGCGAGCGGTTTAGCAGGTATATCGGGCGATTCTCATTGCACCAAATATACATTTGTGCGGGGATTTTAGAGTGATCACATAAATAAATTTGGATTCGTTCAATTTCATTTCTGCTGGAGCTGCAGACATGGTTTCCGGTGGGTGTAAGTAGTCTCTTTCCGTCCGCCCAACCCCCTTATATTTTGTCGCCATGGACACCGTGGGGCTGCAGTAAGGGCCTTTGGGTTCATGGGGTCGCTGCTTCTCTCAAATCATTTCTTATGTGTGTGTCTGAAAGTAGGTGGGTCAACAGAAGTGGGAGGATCAACAGCGATAGGTGTTACACCAGCGCTCTGTAATTGGTTAGACGGTTTTGATTGTTGTTTTTAATTTCTTATCACGTTTTTGTTGTTAAATTCCCTACTGTGTGAAATAAGACAGTGCTACAAGCACTAGCTCAGGTCTTGATAGAGAATCACACTGTGCCATTTGAATGTTAACAAAACACACAAACAACTCACTTATAGCCTAAATATGAAAGTAAAGTCATTTCGACCTACCTAATAGTCTACCACATTTTTTTTATTACCAATGAATCATCATTATTAGACCTATAACCAATGTTAACACTAAGCTCCAGGGTGCGATGCCCCCACAGGACTGCGGCACAGAAGAAATATCAGTGTGCAGACAAGCACGAGATTGGACCTCACTCAACTATCTTGAGTTTTCCCCATTAGTTAACACTATCAATGTTTACATTTATTGTGAGAGTTGTGATCAAATCAACACCATATTAGCCACTTTAAATGCAACATACTGAAACAAAACTAACCATGCAAGACCTAGTATGCAAAACTAACCATGCAAGAGATTTTGTTGTATTTTTTTATTTATTTAACTAGGCAAGTCAGTTAAGGACAAATTCTTATTTACAATGACGGTCTACTCCAGCCAAACGATGCTGGGCCAATTGTGCACCACCCTATGGGACCATGCACTATAGCAACACCTCCTGCACTGAGATGCAGTGCCTTAGACCTCTGCGCCACGAGGGAGAACACATCAGACTAGTATTCTATTGCATTGACAGGCACCGCTCAGGCCCATACTCCACACAGACCTGTGCAGCATAACCAATCAGAGCTGCAGTAGGCCTATATGCAAATATACCATTGCCATATAAAGATCTGTGCCATTCACTTTGAACTGGCCTGTTTTTACAGCATGAGCAGTCCTGACTAGAGGCACTTGTTTTGAGATCAAACCTGGAGCTACATGTAGTGAGTTGTGCACATTTTTACATTTGTTTTGCTAGATAGTGAGTTGTTAGCCCAGTTATAGATCATTTGTGGAGGAGTGATTGAGTGATTGCTTCCTACAAAATGTGTGCATTTCCAGACATCTTTGAAAAGCGAGTCAGGTAAAATAGATTATTTTTTTGTCCAAAAGGGGCTGTTGTATTTTGAATCATCTAAGTAGCCAATAGGCAGAGGGTAGCATCATTTGTCTGATTCTCTGTAATAAATGGTATGGGAATAATATTGCATTTTATTTTATGAAGTGGTTTCTTGCATCAAATAACAACATTTTCAGTCACTTCTTGTCTGAAGTGTATAAACAGGTTAATGTCAAGCTCTGCACGTTTAAAAAAAAGTCTGGAATGTAGACCTACATTGAACACCACACATTGGCTGCTACTGTAGGCTGAACGATAGAACAGTTATTTCCATTTTCTCCATAGTTTTTGATGGTAGGCCACTCTGGTAGGCCTACAATATGATCATTTTGCCTCAGTAGCCTACTTGGCCACTGTTAAAACTAACTTAAAGCCGGTACTGCCTCAGTGTTAACAGTAAATGTGTGCCGGAAGTTGCACAGAATTTTCACAACATTCAAGTTTGCGCTCAGCAGACCTGAAATTTTCTCAGTGATTAAAAATATTTGAGGGAACATTGCCTATAACTCATTATGACGTCTCTTCGGCTATCATCTGATGTTTAAAATAAAAGTGTGTTTTGTGAATAAGGCTAATTATAATTGCGGCCCAATTATACAACAGTAAACAGCCTACCGATATTTTCATTTACCAATACATCTATGTTTGATTATTATAAATCGTGACATCTATTTGACTATCATCAGATGATGACAAAAATTTTGTTTAGTTCAATATAATTACTCTTGTAGAATTGGGCAGCAAACCAGCTTAGAATTATGAGTATTCAAGGACAAGGGTTAACAATAAAATCCATCCCTAATATGACTCCCACCAGAAAACCACCATACACAACAAAGACAATGGCAAATTAACTTAATGACTTCTACATTAAGTTTGACTGACATTATTTCTCTGCCAAGTGTGTTAACAAGTTAGAATTTAACCCTAGAGGCCACAAGAGTCTTTAAGCAAACTGGCAACAGGCCACAATGACATCTATGCTTTGTGTATAGGAACTTACACCAGACTGGGTCCCTGTCAGCGGTCTGTGCATTCCCAATCATCACCCCTCTTCCCCAAATCCTTCTCCTGAAGAAAACAAAGACTGTAAACATGTTGCTCTGACCTCCATTATAATGATGTGTCTTGAAAAGATCATTGTGCGGAAGCTTCAGTCAGCCTAAACACACTGTTGGACCCCTATCAGTTTGCTTCCAAATACAAATGTGGCATTGAAGAAGCAATCCTCACCATAGTGCATCTCATCCTGAAAAAATCTGGAGAACCCCAAGGCCTATGCTCCACTGCTATTTGTGAATTTTTGTTCAGCATTTGACCTCTTGCTGCCATACATCCTCATCAGTAAGCTCAGACAGTCAAACCCTACAATTAGGTGCCTTGATGCATTTCTGACCAACAGGAATCAGCAGGTCCAAGTGAACGAGACCCGGACTGAATTTAAGGTCACTAAGGTGATAAGCTGATAGTTCACCCATCATGTTCACCCGTCATATTCACACTATAAACAAATGAATACACAAGTAAACACCCTGCTAACTATATAGTTTTCCGATGATACTGCCCTTAAACTTTTCACACATTTTGTTGTTACAGCCTGAATTTAAAATTGATATATTTGACATTTTTTGTCACTTGCTTACTCACACACTACCCATTAAGGTCAAAGTGGAATTATGTTAGAGATGTGAGAATACAAACATCTAAGCCTCATGTAATCACAAAGAGCAACTTTTAAAAACTTCAGTGAACAGGCTTTTTTTTACATGATCTTTATTTTAGTGACCTTGATTGTTTTTCAGCTATCCCTATCTAGCGTTGAGCCTTTTTTGAAGATGTCTTCAATACTATTGTGGATAATCATGCTCCCTTTAAAAATCATTCAGAGTTTCAGGAAGTCCTGGATGCTTTGCTAGCAGTAGACAAGAAATGAGAAGGCCTATGTGTAGCTATCTGTAACATCATTATTCATATGATATGCTGCCAAACACAAATATAAATGACAAATAGTTTTGTAAGCTAGCTAGCTAGATTAGTTGATAACATTAGAGAACAGTTTCTCACCACAAACAGGACTCTCTGTGACGATAGCTAACGTACTTTAACAGTTGGCTAACGTTAGCGTGGTAGATTATAGCCACATACAATTTAGACAGCAATAAAAAGCTAGTATACATCTACGAAGAACTTTGAAAACACAGCAACTAGAAGTTTGAAAGAAGCTTGAAAACAGCAACCACCCAAAACATTGAGTGGAAACAAATCTGCCCAATTAGCTGATTCGCTTTCCATACACTCACTTCTGTTGACACACCCTCTTCCAGACACACTCCAAGTATGTAGTTACCCATGACTCAATTTAAAGTCTCTATGGTGGCAGTTGGAGATGAGACATCAAATGCATGAAGATAAGAGCCTACTCAGAACATTTCAAAATGAGAATTATGCATATTGCATTTTGCTGCAATTGATTTATTATTATATTATTATTTATTTTTATTTCTACTTTGCACATTCTTCCACTGCAAATCTACCATTCCAGTGTTTTACTTGCTATATTATATTTACTTTGCCACCATGGCCTTTTTTTGCCTTTACCTCCCTTATCTCACCTCATTTGCTCACATCGTATATAGACTTGTTTATACTGTATTATTGACTGTTTGTTTTACTCCATGTGTAACTCTGTTGTTGAATGTGTCGAACTGCTTTGCTTTATCTTGGCCAGTTCGCAATTGTAAATGAGAACTTGTTCTCAACTTGCCTACCTGGTTAAATAAAGGTGAAATTAAATAAATACATTTAAAAAATTGTGAGATCATACATTTTACAGGCTTTTTGCCTGTCATAAGCTGCATTTAGACAGGCAGCCAAATTCTGATATTTTTTTCATTAATATCTTTTTTTAACCAACAGATCAGCTCTGAAAATGCTCTGGTGTGATTGGTCAAAATACCAATTAGTGGAAAAATATCAGAATTTGTCTGCCTGTATAAATGATTAATGAGGAGCATCCAGACGCTGCACTTGATGTATTAATGAAATTGCTTCTTGCAATTATTGATGAACATGCACCTGTTAAGAAACTGACTGTTAGAACTGTTAAGGCTCCACGGATTGATAAGGAATTGAAAAACAGTATGGTTGAAAGAGATGGGGCAAAATGAGTGGCTAATTAGTATGGCTGCACATCTAACTGGCTGACTTAAAGCAAATTGAGAAATTGTGACTAAACTCAATAAGAAGAAACTGTATTATGAAGCCAAGATCAATGATATAAAGAATGATGGGAAAAACTTCAGTACTTTAAATGAAATTATGGGCAGAAAGACAAATTCTACTCCATCTTTCATCAAATGGCTTATTAATCACAATCATTTAATGTTTCCAATTATTTTAATGTTTACTTCATTGTCAAAGTGGGCAAACGTAGGCAAGAAATGCCAACAGAGAGCCATCGTATTCATGCATAAAAATAAATTTTAAAAATGAAAGAATAGCATTGCAAGTTCAAATTCTGTAAAGTTAGTGTGGGAGAGGTAGAACAATTATTGTTATAATAATGACAAACCTCATGGCATTGACAATTTAGATGGAAAAATACTGAGGATGGTGGCTGACTCTATAGCCACTCCTATCTGTCATATCTTTCTTCTGAGCCGAGAGGAAAGTCTTTGTCCTCAGGCCTGGAGGGAAGCAAAAGTAACTCCGTTACCCAAGAACAGTTGAAGTCGGAAGTTTACATACACCTTAGCCAAATACATTTAAACTCAGTTTTTCACAATTCCTGATATGTAATCCTTGTACAAATTCCCTGTTTTAGGTCAGTTAGGATCACCACTTTATTTTAAGACTGAAATGTCAGAATAATAGTAGAGTGATTTATTTCAGCTTTTTATTTATTTCATCACAATCCCAGTGGGTCAAATGTTTACATGCACTCAATTAGTATTTGGTAGCATTGCCTTTAAATGGTTTAACTTGGGTTACCTTCAGATAAGTCCCGTGACACTTGTGGGGGTTGTAGAGCGAAACGTAGAACACCATTGTGTCTAGCCGATACTGTTCAGACGCTACAGACGTTTTCATGAGAAGACCGATTTTCGGGAAGTGTCCTGGCAGCAAGGTTTAAACAAATCTCTGCCGTTAAAAATGAAATTTTAGTCTTAAAGAAATGTAAGATAATGTCTATAGTTTATAAATTGCTTGACTGGGCTGATGAAACAGTGGATTGCGCAGTCAGATGGAACAGAGTAAATAGGCATTTTAACGTCATAAATTTAGCCAGTGGTAGCATGTGGAATAGACATCGGCTGGAATGCGGTTTTAAACATTCAGGATTAGACCCACCCATTGTATAATACAGTTTTAAATACCTAAATGGATCGTAAAGGAAATCACATTACAAACTATCACCTTCAAGCACTTAAGGAAATCACAAATATCATGGATAAATTGGAACTAGTGGATATATGGAGGCTTAAATATCCTGAGATATACAGTTGAAGTCTTAAGTTTACATACACCTTAGCCAAATACATTTAAACTCAGTTTTTCACAATTCTTGACATTTAAACTCCCTGTCTAAGGTCAGTTAGGATCATCACTTTATTTTAAGAATGTGAAATTTCAGAATAATAGGACAGAATGATTTATTTCAGATTTTATTTCTTTCATCACATTCCAAGTGGATCAGAAGTTTACATACACTCAATTAGTATTTGGTAGCATTGCCTTTAAATTGTTTAACTAGGGTTAAATGTTTCGGGTAGCCTTCCACAAACCTCCCACAATAAATTGGGTGAATTTTGGCCCATTCCTCCTGATAGAGCTGGTGTAACTGAGTCAGGATTGTAGGCCTCCTTGCTCACACACACACTTCTCAGTTTTGCCCACAAATGTTCTATAGGATTGAGGTCAGGGCTTTGTGATGGCCACTCCAGTACCTTGACTTTGTTGTCCTTAAGCCATTTTGCCACAACTTTGGAAGTATGCTTGGGGTCATTGTCCATTTGGAAGACCCATTTGTGACCAAGCTTTAACTTCCTGACTGATGTCTTGAGATGTTGCTGCAATATATCCACATCCTTTGCTGTTGTTCTGGGATTGATTTGCACCAAAGTATGTTAATCTCTAGGAGACAGAATGCGTCTCCTTCCTGAGCTGGCTGCGTGGTCCAATGGTGTTTATACTTGTGCACTATTGTTTGTACAGATGAACGTGGTACCTTCAGGCATTTGAAAATTGCTCCCAAGGATGAACCAGACTTGTGGAGGTCTACAATTTTTTTTCTGAGGTCTTGGCTTATTTCTTTTGATTTTCCCATGATGTCAAGCAAAGAGGCAATGAGTTTGAAGGTAGGCCTTGAAATAACATCCACAGTTACACCTCCAATTGACTCAAATGATATCAATTAGCCTATCAGAAGCTTCTACAGCCATGACATGATTTTCTGGAATTTTCCAAGCTGTTTAAAGGCACAGTCAACTTAGTGTATGTAAACTTCTGACCCACTGTAATTGTGATACAGTGAATTATAAGTGAATTAATCTGTCTGAAAAACAATTGTTGGAAAAATGACTTGTGTCAAGCACAAAGTAGATGTGCTAACCGACTTGCCACAACTATAGTTTGTTAACAAGAAATTTGTGGAGTGGTTGAAAAACGAGTTTTAATGACTTCAACCTAAGTGTATGTAAACTTCCTACTTCAACTGTACATAGCGGAGGCTCAGTCAAGCTAGTCATCTTGACTACTTATGTCATTCTCGCTGGCACCAAAAGTTACAAAACATGATGATAGAATGTGGTCGGACCATCAAATAATTGCCATAAACATTACTCTTACAGAATTTTCATGTGGGCGAGGACATTGGACATTTCATCAAAGCCTATTGGATGACAACTTGTTTTTAACCAGGACAGAATTTACAAAATACTTTTTCAAACATAATATAGGTACAGCAGATCCCCTTATTGTATGGTACACTTTTAAACATGCCTTTAGAGGCCATGCAATTCAATACTCTTCTTTAAAACAAAAGCAATTTAGGTCAAGAGTTCATATTAACAAAGGAAATAGAGGGACTAACAGTACAGATAGATAGCAATAAAAACTATCATATAGTTACAGAATAAGTCAGAGGAAAAACAAAAAGAATTGGGGGAATTTATTAAAGGAAGATTTTTAAAATACATATTTTTACCTTTTATTTAACTAGGCAAGTCAGTGAAGAACAAATTCTTATTTACATTGACGGTTTATCCCGGCCTAATCCTAACCCAGATGACACTGGGCCAATTGTGCACCGCCCTATGGGACTCCCAATCACAGACGGTTGTGATACAGCCTGGAATCGAACCAGGGTCTGTAGTGAGGCCTCTATCAAGTGTAATATATTATTAATGAAAAATATATTATAAAAAATAAAGCGAACTGGATAGAATATGGAGAACAAAAGCTGATAATGTCTCTCACCATAAACATTTTACTTAAAAAATAATTTACCAAACAATATTTTAAGAGGAACTTTAAAGCATATGTTTTTGTTTCCTCCATCTCCACTAACCAAAGATAATTGTAAGTTTTTTTCTATTAATAATGTAAAATGAACAGCTGTACAGAAAGTCATGTGATGGCCAAATTAGAGAGGAGGAACTTCTTGATGTAATTAAAGCCTTTAAGTCTGAAAAAAACTCCTGGGCTGGATGGTATACCAAACCATTTTTTGATGTACTCAGAGGATCATTACAAAGATCCAGTCCAATTTTTTTTGCCAAATGCATAGCGCATAGAATAAAAAAAGGTATTGTCGGATATTATTCATACTAAACTAATGAACGATACATTGGAGATAATATAAGACAAGTACTGTAAACAATAGAACACTATGAAAAATCTGGGACACCAAGCCTGGCATTCATAGCTCCATACAGACCTTCTCCAAATCCTTCAGGTTTCGGGGCTGTCGCTGGGCAATACGAACTTTCAGCTCCCTCCAAAAATGTTCTATTCGGTTCAGGTCTGGAGACTGGCTAGGCCACTCCAGGACCTTGAGATGCTTCTTACGGAGCCACTCCTTAGTTGCCCTGGCTGTGTGTTTTGGGTCGCTGTCATGCTGGAAGACCCAGCCACGACCCATCTTCAATGCTCTTACTGAGGGAAGGAGGTTGTTGGCCAAGATCTCGCGATACATGGCCCCATCCATCCTCCCCTCAATATTGTGCAGTCGTCCTGTCCCCTTTGCAGAAAAGCATCCCCAAAGAATGAGGTTTCCACCTCCATGCTTCACGGTTGGGATGGTGTTCTTGGGGTTGTACTCATCATTCTTCTTCCTCCAAACACAGCGAGTGGAGTTTAGACCAAAAAGCTCTATTTTTGTCTCATCAGACCATATGACCTTCTCCCATTCCTCCTCTGGATCATCCAGATGGTCATTGGCAAACTTCAGACGGGCCTGGACATGCGCTGGCTTGAGCAGGGGGACCTTGCGTGCGCTGCAGGATTTTAATCCATGACGGCATAGTGTGTTACTAATGGTTTTCTTTGAGACTGTGGTCCCAGCTCTCTTCAGGTCATTGACCAGATCCTGCCGTGTAGTTCTGGGCTGATCCCTCACCTTCCTCATGATCATTGATGCCCCACGAGGTGAGATCTTGCATGGAGCCCCAGACCGAGGGTGATTGACCTTCATCTTGAACTTCTTCCATTTTCTAATAATTGCACCAACAGTTGTTGCCTTCTCACCAAGCTGCTTGCCTATTGTCCTGTAGCCCATCCCAGCCTTGTGCATGTCTACAATTTTATCCCTGATGTCCTTACACAGCTCTCTGGTCTTGGCCATTGTGGAAAGGTTGCAGTCTGTTTGATTGAGTGTGTGGACAGGTGTCTTTTATACAGGTAACGAGTTCAAACAGGTGCAGTTAATACAGGTAATGAGTGGAGAACAGGAGTGTATCAAAGTATCAAATACTTGTTCTCCCCACTGTATCTACAGTACTAAATCAACGCGTATGTATAGTGCGTATGTCATTGTGTGTGTGTGTCTGTGCCAATGTTTGTGTTGCTTCACAGTCCCCGCTGTTCCATAAGGTGTTTTTTAATCTGTTTCTTAAATCTAATTTTGCTGCTTGCGTCCGTTACTTGATGTGGAATAGAGTTCCATGTAGTCATGGCTCTATGTGGTACGGTGTGCCCCCCATAGTCTGTTCTGGACTTGGGGACTATGAAGAGACCTCTTGTGGCATGTCTTGTGGTGTATGCATGGGTGTCTGAGCTGTGTGCCAGTAGTTTAGACAGACAGCTCGGTGCATTCAACATGTCAATCAATACCCCTCATAAATAAAAGTAGTGATGAAGTAAATCTCCTCCACGTTCAGCCACGAGAGATTGACATGCATATTATTAATATTAGCTCTCTGTGTACATCCAAGGGCCAACCGTGCTGCCCTGTTCTGAGCCAATTGCAATTTTCCTAAGTCCTTTTTGTGGCACCTGACCACACGACTGAACAGTAGTCAAGGTCAAATCAAATTTTATGTGTCACATACACATGGTTAGCAGATGTTAATGCGAGTGTAGCGAAATGGTTGTCCTTCTAGTTCCGACAATGCAGTAATAACAGAGTAATCTAACCTAACAATTCCACAACAACTACCTTATACACACACAAGTGTAAAGGGATTAAGAATGTGTACATAAAAATATATGAATGAGTGATGGTACAGAACAGCATAGGCAAGATGCAGTAGATGGTATAGAGTACAGTATATACATATGAGATGAGTAATGTAGGGTATGTAAACATTATATTAAGTGGCATTGTTTAAAGTGGCTAGTGATACATTTTTACATCAATTTGTACATTATTAAAGAGGCTGGAGTCAGCATGTCGGCAGCAGCCACTCAATGTTAGTGGTGGCTGTTTAACAGTCTGATGGCCTTGAGATAGAAGCTGTTTTTCAGTCTCTCAGTCCCTGCTTTGATGCACCTGTACTGACCTCACCTTCTGGATGATAGCAGGGTGAACAGGCAGTGGCTCGGGTGGTTGTTGTCCTTGATGACCTTTATGGCCTTCCTGTGACATCGGGTGGTGTAGGTGTCCTGGAGGGCAGGTAGTTTGCCCCCGGTGATGCGTTGTGCAGACCTCACTACCCTCTGGAGAGCCTTATGGTTGTGGGTGGAGCAGTTGCCATACCAGGCGGTGATACAGCCCGACAAGATGCTCTCGATTGTGCATCTGTAAAAGTTTAAGTGCTTTTGGTGACAAGCCAAATTTCTTCAGCCTCCTGAGGTTGAAGAGGTGCTGCTGCGCCTTCTTCACCACACTGTCTGTATTTCACACATATTATCCAGATACTGAATGTTAGCAATTAGTGGTCTATAGCAGCTTTCCACAAGAATGGGCTTTAGGTGAGGCAGATGATCCTGTAGCCATATTTCTTCAACAGTATTTAACATTAGATCGTCTCTAAGCGTTACAGGAATGTGGTTCTGAATATAGACCGCAACACCACCTCTATTGGCATCTTTTCGGTAGACGTTATAACCATGGATTGCTACCACTGTATTATCAAAGGTATTATCTAAGTGAGTTTCAGAGATAGTCAGAATATGAATGTCTTCTGTCACAAGCAAGTTATTGACATCATGGACCTGGTTTCTTTTAGCACCTTTCTGGGTTTCTTGATTGTTTTTAATGCTTTACTGGGAAGCTTATCAGAGGTAGACTTACTCATGTTATTTACATTGGAGCTGATTATATAGCTCACCCTGCACTAAGTGGTCTTCCTACTATTGCATACTGCCTCAGTGCTAACAGTGTAACTCTGGTTTATAGGCTCATGATTACTGCTTACAATAGCTGCAGAATCAGATTTCTTCAGTGCAATTAGGGATACATAAATTACATTGCGTTTTCCAATGCCACTAAGATAATGTACATTTGATGCAACATTATGATGACTCATTGTCACAATGGTAGGGATTAACTGAGCTGGTCTTGGATCATTTACCAGTCATTGTTTTAACGTGGACAGAGTCCAGGAGCCAAGATGATTTGGATGGACTCAGTCATTCCTGTAGAGTATCTTCTGTTTCCAGAAGGTGTCAAAGTTATCAATAAAAGTGACTCCAGCAGAGCTACAGTAGTCTTTTAGCCAGATGTGTAATGCCAGCAGTCTGCTGAATCTTTCACACCCATGGCCCAACGATGGTACTGGACCTGAAATTATTGGCCGTTTTTTTTAGTCTTAATGCTAAAATTAGTTCTTTAAAATCCACTTTCAGATGTTCTGAGCTAACCCTCCTGATGTCGTTTGACCCCACATGGACTATGACAGTGTCAGCTCCCAGCATCTGTGGTAGAACAGTCGGAAACAGCCTTGTTATGTCCTGTACTTGTGCTCCTGGGTAGCATCGGGTTTTTGCCTTGGGGACCGAGATGTTTCTCACCATAGAGCTGCCTATGATGACAGCTGGTGATGTTGAATGGGCCGGTCTCTCAGGCAACCTCACGGGTTCAGATCCCCCCAGCCTCACCAGACCGAGGTAGAAGCCACCGGAGAGGGAGACAGAGCCGAGGACGAAGACACAGGTACCTCCGGGTCCGATCTTGATTGAGATACCACCACAGACAAAGGCGCCGGAACCTCTGGATCCAGGGCGGCAAAGCTGTTTCTGATCTGTGTCAGTTCCGGGCTCAACAATTCCATGGAGACCCCCGTTGCCAGAGGACGCCTTTTTCGACTTCCACGGCGAGTGACATACCTCCATGGCTAGTTGGTTGGGTCGAGATAAGCTCCGTTCTCCAGGGAAGTGGGAGACCCGTCGGGGATGGAACCCTGCCTAGCACCGGCCAGTTGGCTGTGGAGAGCCGACACGGCGGCAAAACTTCCACCAGACCAAGTCTTCTTGGGTATGACGCTACAAACTTGAAACACCTGTATTTGGGGAGTTTCTCCTATTCTTCTCTGCAGATCCTCTCAAGCTCTGTCAGGTTGTATGGGGAGCATCTCTGCACAGCTATTTTCAGGTCTCTCCAGAGATGTTCAATCGGGTTCAAGTCCGGGATCTGGCTGGGCCACTCAACATTCAAAGGGGCGGCAGGGTAGCTTAGTGGTTAGAGCATTGGACTAGTAACCGGAAGGTTGCGAGTTCAAACCCCCGAGCTGACAAGGTACAAATCTGTCGTTCTGCCCCTGAACAGGCAGTTAACCCACTGTTCCTAGGACGTCATTGAAAATAAGAATTTGTTCTTAACTGACTTGCCTGGTTAAAAAAGGGGGAAAAAAAGACTTGTCCCGAAGCCACTCATTCGTTGTCTTGGCTGTGTGCTAAGGTTCATTGTCCTGTTGGAAGAGGTCCTGAACGCTCTGGAGCAGGTTTTCATCAAGGATCTCTCTGTACTTTGCTCCATTCATCTTTCCCTCGATCCTGACTAGTCTCCCACTCCCTGCCACTGAAAAACATCCTCACAGCATGATGCTGCCACCACCATGTTTTACCATAGGCATGATGCCATGTTTCCTCCAGACGTGGGGCTTGGAATTCAGGCCAGAGAGTTCAATATTGGTTTCAGCAGACCAGAGAATCTGCTTTCTCATGGTCTGAGAGTCTTTAGGTGCCTTTTGGCAAACTTCAAGTGGGCTGTCATGTGCCTTTTGCTGAGGACTGGTTTCCGTCTGGTACTCTACCATAAAGGCCTGATTGGTGGGGTGCTGCAGAGATGGTTGTCCATCTGGAACGTTCTCCCATCTGCACAGGGGAACTCTGGAGCTCTGTCAGAGTGAACATTGGTTTCTTGGTCACCTCCGTGACCAAGGTCCTTCTCCCCCAATTGCTCAATTTGGCCGGGTGGCCAGCTCTAGGAAGAGTCTTGGTGGTTCCAAACTTCTTCCATTTAAGAATGATGGAGGCCACCGAGTTGTTGGGGAGTTTCAATGCTGCAGACATTTTTTGGTACCCTTCCCCAGATCTGTGCCTCGACACAATCCTGTTTCGGAGCTCTACAGACAATTCCTTTGACCTCATGGCTTGGTTTTTGCTCTGACATACACTGTCAACTGTGGGAGCTTATATAGACAGGTGTGTGCCTTTCCAAATCATGTGCAATCAATTGAATTGACCACAGGTGGACTCCAATGAAGTTGTAGAAACATCTCAAGGATGGTCAATGGAAACAGGATGCACCTGAGCTCAATTTCGAGTCTCATAGCAAAGGATCTGAAAATTGATGTAAATAATATATTTTTTTAAATGAATTATTAGCAAAAATTTCTAAAAACCTGTTTTAGCTTTGTCATTTTGGGGTATTGTGTGTAGATTGATTAGGGGGGAAATTATTTAAGCCATTTTAGAATAAGACTGTAACCTAACAAAATGTGGTCGGGAATACTTTCCGAATGCACTGTAAATACCTGGAATATTTCAATTTTGGAGAATCTCTTATACAATGGGTTAGAATTAGTTATAGTAACCCTAGATGTAAAATCGAGAATAATGGCTACCTCTCAGAAAGTATTAAACTGTCAAGAGGAGTAAAATAAGGTTGTCCACTATCGGCATATCTATTTATTATGGCCATCGAAATGTTAGCTATTAAAACCAGACCCAACAATAATATCAAGGGTCTAGAAATCCAGGGCTTAAAATCAAAAGGTGTCATTGTATGCTGATGATTCATGTTCTTTTAAATCCAAAATTTGGATACCTCCATAGCCTCAGAGAATAATTTAACATCTCTGGAATACATCCAAAGGATAAGTGCACTCTTACATTTTGTTTACCAATAAAATCTTACGGTGAAGTCGACATACTCTGTATTCATATCCCGAAATAATGAAATTCTCAGTACAATACATTTGTATAAAAAAAGTAAGCAAAAATAGATAAGGTCTTGCTACCATGGAAAGGGAAAATACCTGTCGTTTTGTGGAAAAAAATAACCGTAATTTAACACTTTAGTCATATTCCAGTTGACCTATTTATGTATGGCCTTGCGTACAATTATATGAAGAAAAAAAAATCAAATGTTCTTTGGAAAGGCAAGCCAGACAAAATTAAACGTGTATTTATATAATGAATATGAATTCGGAGGGTAGATAATGATTAAATATTAAAGCATTAGACCTCTCACTAAAAGCTTCAGGATTACAAAAGCTGTTCTTAAATCTGAACTGGTTGTCTTGCACATTAGAAGAATGGCTCACCCCGTGTTCAAGAATGGCCTTTTCCCCTTTATTCAGATTACAACCTCACACTTTTGGTTATTTGAAAATGAAATAATCTCCAAAATATAGCTATTTTTAAAACAATTCACAGTTGATTGCAATTTCTGTTTAATT
Source organism: Oncorhynchus kisutch (assembly GCF_002021735.2). Taxonomy (NCBI): domain Eukaryota; kingdom Metazoa; phylum Chordata; class Actinopteri; order Salmoniformes; family Salmonidae; genus Oncorhynchus; species Oncorhynchus kisutch. Next base: position 35,624,043 of record NC_034183.2, read on the forward strand.
CACCAGTCTCTCTGATCATTTGATGTTGTTACTCGAACTCTGAAGCATTTATTTGGGCTGCAATCTGAGGTGCAGTTAATTGCCGATTTCTGAGGCTGGTAACTCGAATGAACTTATCCTCTGCAGCAGAGGTAACTCTGGGTCTTCCTTTCCTTTGGTGGTCCTCATAGGAGCCCGTTTCATCATAGCGCTTGATGGTTTTTGCGACTGCACTTGAATTAAGTTCTTTAAGTTTTCCAGATTGACTGACCTTAATGTCTTAAAATTATGTACTGTCGTTTCTCTTTGCCTTTTTGAGCTATTCTTGCCATAAAATGGACATGTTCTTTTACCAAATAGGGCTATCTTTTGTATACCACCCCTACATTGTCACAATACAACTAATTGGCTCAAAAGCATTAAGAAAATAAATTCCACAAATTAACATGGCACACCTGTTAATTGAAATGCATTCCAGGTGACTACTTCATGAAGCTAGTTGAGAGAATGCCAAGAGTGTGCAAAGCTGTCGTCATGGCAGTGTGGCTACTTTGAAGAATCTAACATTTCCATCTCCTCCTTGTTCTCCTCTATTCCTTCATTGAGTACGCAGACAGGCCGTCAACAGTTTAGTGAAATATGTTTAGTTGCGAAAACATGTTACTATCGATGTTCCCAAACAGATTTCACTTGGTTTCTCAAATTAAGCACCGGGTAGCTGTAGGAACAAGGTTGGAGAGCCCTTGGCATACAGAGTTTGGGTGGAATAGCACCAATCAGGCAGCGAGAGCATGCTCCTCAAACAGTGGTTGATGCAGGGAGTGAAATCCTGTATCTCCCTGGACTCATACGGTAGCAGGGAGATTTCTGTGGTCCGGATTGGATGCATGTAGAAACTGTCCCATTACAGAGAATATCCTATGCCTGTATATGAAATTAAGGACATGCATGTCTACTCTTTGTATTTAATAAAAGGGCAGGGCAAATAGAGTCTGTGTGTGTGGGGGGGTACTTTGTATTGATGTACCCATTTTTATTTTATTTTTATTTTTGGAGTGGCAGCCCACAGGTAAATACTAACTGAATATTAAATATGAATTTGTATATTATACAGGTAATGACATTTGTTTACCATTATAATTATTAGGTGTTGGGTTGGTCGCTAGCTAGCTACAGTATTTTCAATCTAGCCTACACTCTTAAAAATTCTGGGTTGTTTGGATGGCCCACCAGCTGGATTGTAGGCATTCGATCACTTACTGTAGCTGGGTTTTTTTCTTAGAAGAGAGCCAGCTTGGGTTGTTGATGCTGGGTTATTAAGATATGACCCAGCGTGGCATAGTAGGGGCGTGGCTCTCAGATGTTTTTGGCCACCCATGAGAATAAATGTAATTCCTGTTAATCTGTTCTGTTGTCATTAAATGTTCATGTTGAACACCGACAGTTTTGTTGCTTGATCGAGGCTTACAGAGATGTACGAGTTCATCAAGACCCTATACAAATCCTAATGTTGGAAATACTGTTACCACTATTACTATATGTAATCAGCAATGTTATTATAATATGTAATACGCATAAATATTCAATGACTATTTTTATTTGCAGTGTACAAAACATAATGAACAGGAATGACATGCACTGTCACTGGTGGCCAAACATAACTATCTGAAAGTTAAGTCTCTGATAGGCTGACGCCGCTACTATATATATATATATATCCTATCACAAAAAGGTTCCTGTTGGGACCTTTACAGAGAGATTCCTGAAAAGGTTCCCCCACAGTATCAATCTTTTGAACCGTGTGAGACAACCCACCTGTGAGTGACTGACAGTGTAACAGTGACTGACAAGATTAAGAGAGATGGAGATCCCCGCTCTGTCCCCTTTGCCTTCTGACAATAACACACCACTTGTAACTATGAGTGACCACACAAACAAACAAGATCAATAAACAGCACATTTGTACAGACACTTGCATAGACTCTCTCCCATCATGCACCCACAGAGAAAACAGCGCATTGCGTTATTTAGCCCCTGAGAAGATACATTTTAATTGACAAACTGATTGTTGATTTATCCTGGAACAATGTGTGTTCCCAATTCCATTTAATCGGAGTGCCCTGAGGGTATAGTAGTGAACACTACAGCATGCACTTCCCCTATATCCCCCCCCCACCCCCAGGCATGTTCTGCTGCTGCTTGAACCCCCAAAGGAAAGAGACTGTCCAGTTTTACATTAATCTAGTTCAGTGGTTCCTAACCAGGGGTACGAGGCCCCCGAAAAAGGTTGGGAATCCCTAATTCTAGTCCACCAGCTAGCTCTCTCTACAGTTTAGCCTGTGGAGGTGGTTAGTTTTACATGGATCCACTCAAGCATTATGAATACATTACTGTATGGTACATGTGGAGTAGGGCAGGAGGTTAGAAAGTGGCCACTAGCTAGACACACAGACGGGATATGCAGATTTTATTTTACTCAACTTTCACTGTGGCAGGCTACTTTGTATGTACACAATAGCATGTCCGTCTTGGTTAGTTCCTCCAGCGAATACTGTAGGCCAATTTCCCCCCTCTGGCCGTCTTTTACCAACAGAGCGCCAAGGGGCAGTTCTTATCACACTGATGCATATGCATTTCTGAGCACATTGTTCAAATAAACAACAAGCGGGTTACCAAGAAAATAAGAAAATAACGTACAAAATAATGCATATTTTGTGTCTCTGTGTTTCATAAATTATTTGCAATTCGCAATCTCACCGGAGTAAGCATCCGAGTGAGCACCTCCCGGTCTCAGTACTGTATGTGCATTCCAGCTTTCTGATGCTGTCTGGTCAAAAATTGTATGACATTGTTGCCACCCGTAGCATTGAAGGCAAGGCAAGCTAGCGAGCTCAGCCAGAGATATTAGAAAAGGATAAGATTCCCAGCGGGAAATGAATGGGGGGAAAAGTATACGCTCTGCCCAGCAAACTGTCGACCAATCGCGTTCACGTTGTCATGCTGCGTTACGTGGCTGCTAAGCTAATCATCACGCAATCCCTTCTAAAAGTCAGGATATGAATTGAGAACCCTTGAAATTTTCCTTGAAAGTACGTAATGTCACAATTTCAGAGCTATACGATATTACAGATGACAAGCTAATCATATTTTATGCTTGGAACAGATTTGTAATGTTGAGCTTCTTGTTCACGTAATTTGTGTTCATGTTGGGTTTTTGTGCAAGCACCCAATTGACACTTTGAACGAGAGAGCTCATTGTCTAAGTTTACTCAGAATGCACCGCAAGGCCCATTGCCAATGTACTGCAACGTACACAGTGGCCGTTAATACGATTTTAATGGAGTTTCCAATCTCCTCAAAAGTATATCTGGCTCAGCTGTTAATGGTCCTAGCACACCAAAATACAGTCAAGGGAAACCAGTTTGGATGGTTTCACACCAATCATATCACATCAGAAGCCAAAATAAACTGACAAAAGAAACTTAAATTTTTGCATCATCTCGTTGTGTCGTTGTCCCCCAGTGGCTAGCTAGCTAAACTCGTCCCTTTCCTAAATTACCCATAGATGGAGATCCAACCATATATTCATACATTGTACCCCTGGCCTGTGAGGATGGAAGTTCAACATGTAGCTAGCTATATGTAGTAACTAGCTGGCCTGTTGCACTGTTGTCCATGAAGTTAGGATAGCAAGAAAGCATTTTAGCCAGGGAGCCTAGGACAACAATATATAACAGCTGTACTGTATGACAGATTCATATACGTTTAAGAAACATATACACACGCAGCCTGTGAGGTTCTGTGTTATGCACTACAGTCCATTACCATATCATATGTGATTGAATACTATCTGCTGTTGGCTTGTGTGGGTGTATGTGTTATGCAACATAGCTGACTTGAGACATTGTTAACAGTTTCAGGGCCATGGGCCTTTCTCGTGATGGAAAAATACAGAATAACAAAAACGGACACATACAGAACGTAGTAGGGAACAAACGGTCTTTTGTTAGATAACAGGAGCCGAGTGTATGAGCGCATGGATATTCTACACAACTACAACGGCAGATCGCTGAAGCGCCTAGGGGGCTGGGACCAGCTCGTGCGCCAACAATCAACGATAGGCTGGGTGAGTTTAAACCACACCCAGTCTCTACTCTGTGACAGGCCGGCTCGGAAGCAGGAACTACTTCTGTCAGAGTATATTATAACATCTTTGTCAGGAACAAGTCAGTTCTCTGTTCTACCCTGCGTGGTGTTACAGCGAACCGTATATACGAAAATTGCATTTACCACTTATTGCTTAGCTAATAAAAAGTACATAGTATACAATCGGTGACTCAATGTCATATTTATCCTGATACCAGATTCGATTGAGGCAACCCTTAACAAGCCACATATTTAGCATACCTTGGACTAAATACTTGTTGGCATATTTTAGTTGTCATTGGATTAGACTAAACATAGGTGATTAGATGATGTTGAAATGTTGAATTTGAAATATTGCTGGAATAGTGGAGGCTGCGCCTATTTTATTGTTTGGTTCAAAATCAATAGTTGTTTAGTTGTCGGAAACGTTAACTTGCTTGGCCATGCTGTAGGTCATGTACCTGTTTGAATTTAGTCTGCCACTGTCTTCTTATTGTCTCGGCTATAGGCTTACAGTCTATGTCACCGCTTCAAAGCATATGAACTCACGCAAGGGATATGGAACAACATTTATCACAACACATAGGTTGTGATATGGCGTTTTTCCCCTGGCATGGCTTCCCTGGTCATTTTAACCACGAATCAATTACCACAGGCGTGTCATCATGGGTGCTTTTTAAAACTTACGAAGTGCACCTCAACGTGTGTGTAGCTGGTGTGTCATAGAAAAATGTGCGCGATTCTTTAGCTGACAGCGTACAGAGAGAACAAATCTACCACGCAGCAGGTCCAGCCGTGGCCAATTTGAGCGCGCAGAGTGGCGGGGAGTCTGGAGACTGCCCCATGGTAAGTGAGTCAGCCTCCTTAATTCCCAGCTTTTACCTCTTGGTGGTTCTCGGACTCTGCTCTGTCTATAAAACTCCCTGAGAATCGAGGGAACTCCTCCCGTAATGGCTCGACGATGCCAGCCAACGTGTAGATGGAATTTCATTAGTAAGTGACACCTTCATTTGTAAGTGACTCAGAGTGCGTGTTCCTTAAGCAGCCTAGAACTGGACCTGTTCCACAACAGTTAAATGCCACTGCGTGAATAATGGGCCGTTTCTCTCAGGCCACTGCGTGGGAGACAGACACCGAGGCCTCTCCCTGTTCATTCAGCAAGGGAGTCCAAGCAGGCGCAGCGCGAGAAGGGGGGCAACGGGAGAGGAGAGGTGTGTATCCAAGGTCATCCGGCTCACGCGCATGTCGGTGGAGCAGGGGCTGCTGACTTCTCCGCACTCGGTCCATAAAAAAAAAAACTCCTAGCCTAACCCGGGAATGGTCACTGACTGCACGAGATGCCCGTTCACGCAGGTGTATTTAAAAAAAAATCTATTTAACCTTTAACCAGGTAGGCAAGTTGAGAACAAGTTCTCATTTACAATTGCGACCTGGCCCAGAACAAGTTCTCATTTACAATTGCGACCTGGCCCAGATAAAGCAAAGCAGTTCGACACGTACAACAGAGTTACACATGGAGTAAAACAATCATACAGTCAATAATACAGTAGAAAAATAAGTCTATATACAATGTGAGCAAATGAGGTGAGAAGGGAGGTAAGGGCAAAAAAATAGGTCTAGAAGCTTGGATGTAAAGCCCCTAGATTATGCTGGGGAACAGCAAGGCTATTTTTGATCGGCATATCTATCCAAGTGCGTATCAGACGAATATAAGGAGTATTTATATTTATTTGGTTTATTTGGCTATTTGGTTATTATAAGGGACTATAATAACCAAATAGCCTACTGTTTCTGAGAAATACATTCAGCCAGCCTATAGCACCATGTGAGGTTCCAAGATACAGTTGAAGTTGGAAGTTTACATACACTTAGGTTGGAGTCATTAAAACTCGTTTTTCAACCACTCAACTAAATTCTTGTTAACAAACTATAGTTTTGGCAAGTCGGTTAGGACATTACTTTGTGCATGACACAAGCCATTTTTCCAACTGTTTACAGACAGATTATTTAATTTATAATTCACTGTATCACAATTCCATTGGGTCAGAAGTTTACATACACTAATAGGCAATGATAGGCAAATTAACATAATTTGAGTCAATTGGAGGTGTACCTGTGGAGCAATTTCCAAATGCCTGAAGGTACCACGTTCATCTGTACAAACGATAGTACGCAAGTATAAACACCATGGGACCACACAGCCATCATACCGCTCAGGAAGGAGACGTGTTCTGTCTCCTAGAGATGTACGTACTTTGGTGCAAAAGGTGCAAATCAAACCCAGAACAATAGCCAAGGACCTTGTGAAGATGCTGGAGGAAACAGTTAAACGAGTCCTATATCGACAACCTGAAAGGCCGCTCAGCAAGGAAGAAGCCACTGCTCCAAATCCGGCATAAAAAAGCCATACTACGGATTGCAACTGCACATGGGGACAAAGATTGTACTTTCTGGAGAAATATCCTCTGGTCTGATGAAACAAAAATAGAACTGTTTGGCCATAATGACCACCGTTATGTTTGAAGGAAAAAGGGGGAGGCTTGCAAACCGAAGAACACCATCCCAACCGTGAAGCACGGGGGTGGCAGCATCATGTTTGTGGGGGTGCTTTGCTGCAGGAGGAACTGGTGCACTTCACAATATAGATGGCATCATGAGGATGGAAAATTATGTGGATATATTGCAGCAACATCTCAAGACATCAGTCAGGAAGTTAAAGCTTGGTCGCATATGGGTCTTCCAAATGGACAATGATCCCAAGGATACTTCCAAAGTTGTGGCAAAATGGCTTAAGGACAGCAAAGTCGAGGTATTGGAGTGGCCATCACAAAGCCCTGACCTCAACCCTATAGAAAATTTGTGGGCAGAACTGAAAAAGCATGTGCAATCGAGGCCTACAAACCGGACTCAGTTACACCAGCTCTGTCAGGAGGAATGGGCCAAAATTCACCCAACCTATTGTGGGGAAGCTTGTGGAAGGCTACCCGAAACGTTTGACCCAAGTTGAACAATTTAAAGGCAATGCTACTAAATACTAATTGATTATATAAACTTCTGACCCACTGGGAATGTGATGAAAGAAATATAAACCTGAAATAAATCACTCTACTATTATTCTGACATTTCACATTCTTAAAATAAAGTGGTGATCCTAACTGACCTAAGACAGGGAATTTTTTACTAGGATTACATTTCAGGAATTCTGAAAAACTGAGTTTAAATGTATTTGGCTAAGGTGCATGTAAACGTCCAACTTCAAATGTGCCTGCCACCAACCACAGCAGAGTGTGGCTTCAGAACCATAGACAGCGACAAAGCGAGATCTACTGTAGCACACACAGCTTCTCTTTACCTCAATTCTCTTGGGTTCTGAATTCACAGTATGCTTCGTGACCCTCACCCTTATAAACCTGAGAGTGCTACCAAAGCAATCCAACATGAAGAGAGGAGCATCCAATACAATTAAGTTGACACCATTTGACACGTGTAAATTAACATAAGACAGGTTCTTCATCTAATGAAGGAGAGAGTGAGAGAAGTACAATGTAACAATAGTACTTGCCATTCTGTTTTGGCTTTCATATCATGTAGCTTTTCAATCATGTTAAAACTTGCCCATCACTATCACTGTTATTTATTCAGGCAGATCGCTCAAGACTGACTTCGAAATTGGTTGTCTATAGAGGTCTTGAGGACATCTGGAAACTGTTACCATCATATATGTGTACATTTTGCTAGGGTGTTGTGGACAGAGGTGTCGGATGGGCGTAATTTGATGAATCTGGTTCAGAAGGTTGCGTCAAAGATCGTACAGTGTGAAGATAGAAATACTCAAATCATGCGTGTAGTCGATGTCATGGTGACTTTGGCTAGCTAAGCTCATGCGCAAAAACAGGTCAAACGGTCAACTCGCACCGAACTGCACATGTGCAGGCCATCAAATCAAAAAGCACTCCTTTCACGAGGTTGGAATAACAGCATGTTCAACGACTTAAGACATTGGCTCGAATCTAGGTTGTGCCTTTAGACCTCGGTCTGGTCTGCTTCGCCAACGTTCCCGGAAGTCTTGCGATGTTCCGTCTTTTGGGTTTACAAACTCTGTGGTTGCGTGTTCAATCCCATTGGTGGGTTTTTAACCCTATCCCAAACCTTAACCCTTACTCTAACCATTCAGAATGGGTCCCTAAAATGAATATTTTAACCCTATCCAAAACCTTCTAAATTTGAAATTTGGAGCAACTTCTACATTTGTAGAAACGGTACGATACTGAGCAGGAGACCGACAACACAGGGTGTCAAAAAGACTTTGAAATGTTATGTTTTTGTCTGCTTTCAGAGGGTTGTGACTGCTTTCTCTCATTCATGGTACATTTGCCTGTATAGTCATCCCTCATCTCCTGCTCCATATACCCCTATATTAGTTAATATGTGAGAGGGAGAGAGCTCTGCGCCAAGCCAGTTGAGCTCTGAAACTGAAGGGTGACGCTCTGACCTCCCTGTCTGAATGAGAATCACCTGAGAGGGGGTGGGAGGCAGAGAGAGAGGAGTAGGAGCCAGGGGTGTTGCTACTCTATCTGGTCACTATAGAAAGGTAGGAAGTGAGAGTGGACAGGGAGAATGAGGGGGTTAGGAACCATTACTTATCCTGGTCCCAGATCTGTTTGTGCGCTCTCGCCAACTCCTACAGCCAGCCATTAGCCATAACTGCATCATTTGTCTGAGTGGACAACACCCTGATCCTGTGACAAAGGCCACAGAAGTTTAGTCCAGGACAGATGGGGTTAAGATAGTAATGATAGATCTGACTGACTCACTTTCATTTTCCTTGCAGGTAAAAGTTTGTTGGAGCCAGATTCCCACTTTATTCATTCTATATTTATTATTTTGCTCCATTTAGATAAATATAGAATATAAGAATAAATATTGCTTCATGAACTAATGTTTTTTTGGTTTTCTATTATGTTTATCACAGGTATTTAAAAGCATTATGGAGCCTTTCCTGGGCACTTCGCTCATTGATGGAATACAGCCTTTGAAATTACCTTTGGAAAATAGATTTATTTTTACACGATCTGAGCTTTGGAAACGTGTCTGACAGCAGCATCACATACCTGTGGCCTCAAGGCAAGGTTGGAATTGGATTACCAATTGCCTTTATGGTTCTAGGAAGAACCCCGTAAAGGGTTATTCTACTACAAGGTTAAGCCTGTAGAACCCCTTCTTTCCCTAAGAATGTAGAGAACCACAGGGGACTTTACAACTTAACTTAAGTTAATTTATTAGGTACCAACAAGATTATTAATGCTTTATTAAAGAATGGCAACTTCACGACTAAAACATCTGAATTGAATATCTCATGTTTTAAGCTTTGTCCAGATATACATGTGTCAGCAGATCTACTAGGTTGAGTTTCTCTGTGTATCCTTGAATGTGAAAGCTCCTGGCTAGGCATACATTTTAAACACCATTTTACAATATCATTTGTAATACTTTACAAAGTTTTCAAATTGCATCTGTCAGACGCAATCTAAATAATTAGTATTCGGCGATTAGAGAATCCATTTGACTGAGAAACTGATACTGAGATAGACGCACATCAGTGTAAGTGTGTATCAGGGAGATATAGCGACAGAGGACAGCTTGACAAAGACGTCGCTACTAATGCACTTAAAACAGAGTTGGCATTGAGAGACTGAGCAGATCTACAGAGTTAGGCTAATTGAGGATCGGACTATATTCACTGCATCAAAGAGAGAGTCATTAAGTATTTTTCCCCAAATGGCACGCTACTCCTTTTATAGTACACATTGGGATCTGGTCAAAAGTAGTGTAATATATATGGAACAGGGTGCCATTTGGAATGCAAAATAAAACTTGCCCTGAAAAGTATTAAAAATCCCCACATCATCCACACATTTCACCATACAGAGACAGTTACTGTATCTCACAGCCCATATCATTGGTTACGTTTTATTTCTATTTACAGTAAATTTGTTATAAATATAATACATCATTTTCATCTGAAAAGCAGTTGAGTAAATACATACATTTAAATAACAGCTTGATCACAAGGTGGAGGAGGTCCAATGAGGGAGAAGTACAGGGAACATGTTGATTTGATTGATTGATTAGTTTGTTTTGTAGAAAATGACATGTGTGCTCGTGGGGACTGACAGCACAGTAAATCCAGATGGACTACAGACAGGTGGGGCAGGCAGCATCAGGGCCTGTCAGTCAAAGGATTCGTTCATCATAGTATAGTGGTCAACCTCTGGGTCATATTCTGAAGGGTTTGTGATGTGCCGACAGTCTGGTCCATGTGGGGCAGTTCTTTCTACTTCCTCATCCAGGTTAATCCAGGAAGTAAACAATGCAATCACTACTGTGATATCTCAACAACAACCACCTGTGATTATTTTTTCAACAGTAAAAATAAAATAAAAATCTCTGGCGGCAGACAGATGCCACCGTTACCATAGGAGACAGGTCATTGTCTTTGCTTAGAATGTCTTTGTCTGTTCTGTGTCCTTCCCTTTCACGCGCCTCCACTGAGATGATAGACTCATATGCAGAGAGAGAAAATAGTTCCTTCTTCCACATGTAAAGCCATGATGTTTTGCTTTGTTGCTGGGACATAAAATAGTTAAGTCAGACCATCAAAGTGGTTACAAGCTGAACTGATGCACAATTTAATTAGAACATTCTATTTTGTTTTTACATAATTGGAAAAATGTGTCAACTTTTTAGGGCGGGGAGTAGAGTGGGTGATTTGAAACTGGGTGGAAAGATGGGATGTGGAAGATATTTCTTGCTGGGTGCTTCTCTCAACCCTGTTGTTGCCAACCAATGGGGGACTCTGGAGCCTTGCTAGTGATGATTGACAGATGGTTAATTGGCTATTGATGATGGGGCGGGACAATGTTCAGGTGCTGTTGATGATGATTATGAGTGCTGGCGTGGCCGTCTGCTGGCTGGTCTCACACATGGCTCCCTGGTCCGCCAGTTTGGCAAAGACCCGCGGCGTTCCCAGATTATAGACGCCCGCATGCAGGAAGCAGGCTCGCAGCTGCACTCGCATCACTTCTTGTGCCCCCAACTGCATTTTGAATTGTGTCTGGCCCAGCCATGTAAACGAACCATGCACCTCGAGGGACTCAGGGCTGATGGAGGGAGTAGAGGGATGGGAGAAAAGTGAGAGAGAGAGAGGGATTTACGGCAGAGGGAGAAGAAAATAGAAAGCTCATTCAAACCAGGAGGATAAATAGAATGCAGTTTATCAGTTAAAAATTTGGTCAGGGACATGAGGAACAGATGGCAGATTTAACAGTACACAGTGAGTTTGTGTTATGTTTACCTTGTAGTTTTGTGGCGTAGGTCAATGATGACATCAACTTGAGCCAGGGAGCAGTTAGACAGAGTCAAAGTGACTGGAACCATACACAGACTACAGGGGGGGGGGGGCAAAAGAGACATAAATATATTTTTTACACCATTAATCATGTCTCATGATGCAATTTTTTGGTTTGATAATTATATTGTTTAGCTAGCTGGTCATGTTACGTGTGTGTGCGCTACCTCTTCTGATTGAAGGGGTGGCTGTAGCTCTCTGGGTACTGCAGGTTGGTCTTGATGAGGTGGGAGAGTTGTTCCATAGAGGGCCGTGTCATTGGAGGTGGCAGCTCTGGTTTAAACTTCAGCAGCACCATCTCCTGAGCCTCCTACAACAGGACAGAGGAACACAAATCAGATCAGGACGCAGGAAGAGTAAACATCAACATTATTACCTCAAACACACTGCCGATACAAAGTGTATTCGGAAAGTGTTCAGACCCCTTTACTTTTTTCACATTTTGTTTTACGTTACAGCATTATTCTAAAATTCATTAAAATATTGTCCTCAATCTACACACAATACCCCATAGTGACAAAGCGAAAACAGGTTAGAAATGTGCGCAAATGTGTTAAAAACAAAAATACATTATTTACATAAAGTATTCAGACCCTTTGTTATGAGACTCGAAAATTATCTACGGTGCATCCTGTTTCCATTGATCATCCTGGATGTTTCTACAACTTGGAGTCCACCACAGTGGTAAATTCAATTGAATGGACATGATTTGGAAAGGCACACACCTGTCAATATAAGGTCCCACAGTTGACAGTGAATGTTAGAGCAAAAACCAAGCCATGAGGTCGAAGGAATTGTCTGTAGAGCGTCGAGACAGGGTTGTGTCGAGGCACAGATCCGGGGAAGGGTACCAAAAAATGTATGCAGCATTGAAAGTCGCCAAGAACACTGTGGCCTCCATTCTTAAATGGAAGAAGTCTGGAACCACCAAGGCTCCTCCTAGAGCTGGCCGCCCAGCCAAACTGAGCAATCGAGGGAGAAGGGCCTAAGTCTCCCCATGAGAAACAAGATTCTCTCGTCTGATGAAACCAATATTGAACTCTTTGACCTGAATGCCAAGCATTACGTCTGGAGGAAACCTGGCACCATTTCTATGGTGAAGCATGGTGGTGGCAACCATGCGGTGGAGATGTTTTTCAGTGGCAGGGACTGGGAGACTAGTCAGGATCGAGGGAAAGATGAACAGAGCAAAGTACAGAGAGATCCTTATTGGAAACCTGCTCCAGAGTGCTCAGGACCGCAGACTGGGGCGAAGGTTCTCCTTCCAACAGGACAACAACCCTAAGCACACAGGCAAGACAACGCAGGAGTGGCTTCAGGACAAGTTTCTGAATGTCCTTGAGTGGCCCATCCAGAGCCCGGACTTGAATCCGATCGAACATCTCTGGAGAGACCTGAAAATAGCTGTGCAGCGACACTCCCCTTCCAACTTGACATAGCTATAGAGGATCTGCAGAGAAGAATGGGAGAAACTCCTCAAATACATGTGCCAAGCTTGTATTATCATACCCAAGAAGCCTCGAGGCTGTAATAACATGTGTAGACGGTCCAGAGGTCTGAATACTTTCCGAATGCACTGTACATCTCGGAAGTCTTACTACAGAACAGAGGAATATACTTACACACCATTAGTGGCAAGAGAAAGTTTGTGTACCCTTTAGGATTTTCTGTATTTCTGCATAAATTTGACCTAAAATGTGATCAGATCTTCATTAGTCCTAACAGTTAAAGCAAACATTAAACAAATAAAAACAATTGTAGGAATTGGCATGAGTAATCGAGTACTCAAACTGATATCAAAAAATTATCCTTAACCATCTAATATTAATATATATAGAATACGGTGTGGCAACCAGTGGTAGAAAAAGTACCCAATTGTCATACTTTAAAGTAAAGGTACCTTAATAGCAAATCACCCAGTAAGTCACCCAGTAAAATACTACTTGAGTAAAACTCTAAAAAGTATTTGGTTTGAAAAATACTTAAGTATCAAAAGTAAAAGAAAGTATAAATAATTTCAAATGACTTATAATAAGCAAACCAGATAGCGCCATTATGATTTTTTATTTATTTACAGAAAGCCAGGGACACACTCCACACTATTTACAATTATAAACTGGGTGGTTCAAGCCCTGAATGCTTATTGGCTGACAGCCGTGCTAAAACAAAATACTTATTTGTACTGCTCTAATTACATTGATAAATGGTTTAAAATAGCAAAAAGGCACCTCTGGGGTTTGTGATGTGTCCAGGCACTCCGCATAAGAACAGCCCTTAGCCGTGGTATATTTGCAATATACCACACCTCCTCGGGCCTTATTGCTTAAATGAAGCACGTGTGTTTAGTGAGTCCACCAGATCAGAGGCAGTAGGGATGACCAAGGATGTTCTCTTGATAATCACGTAACAATTTTCTGGTTCTGCTAAGCATTCCAAATGTAGAGTTATTTTGGGTGTCAGGGAAAATGGAATAAAAAGTACACTATTTTCTTTAGGAATGTAGTGAAGTAAAAGTTATATATATATATAATATAAAAGTACAGATACTGCACTCTCCCACTAACGTGCTCATTCATGGTTTTGTTTGTTGATGTTTAAGAATTTCCCACTATATATCAACATTATCACCAGTAGTAAATGTAGGCTACCATTAATCATTGCCATTTCCCCATTAATCTAGAATGTTTGGTTGTGGTCATTTCTGTTTATTCAATGTATTAATACTGCATACCGTTCTCATTCTCGTAGCGTACACATTTGGAGAGCTCGCAAACGGCACAGTGATAATGAAGTTGTGGTTTATTTAATTATATTTATCAGTTAATGTAAATTGTGTGAACGCACACAGATAGACTACCTGGCCTAAGGGCCAGTATAGACAGTCGCGTTAGAGTTCCTAAATCTGCATTTTCAAAACGCAAACCATCAAGAAAAGCCATGTTATAAACCATTTCACCTGCGTTTTGTATTGAAAGTGTGTGTTTTTCCAGTTGAAATTTAGGCAATTATTACCCAGAGGAAAATTTGGAATTTACATATTGAACTCTCATTCTCCTGGCTGAGCCTGGCTGGGTGGGCATTTCGCTTTTATCTTGCATTGGCTGTTCGATCAGTCCCCTTCATGCTTGGTGTATCCAGAACGTGTAGAGTATCTGGCGAATCAAATATGGCTTGTAGAGATGACATGGGGAGCTAGCTTTCTTTGCCGTCTCTGTCCGATGTAGAGTCCAGAAGAATTTAATGGAATTTTGGAGTTGAAAGGAGATAGTTCCTCAATGCGGAAAAAAGCAAAAGCATTAAAATTGGGTGTTGGAGTTATTGCTACCGGATGGGGAGGACAACAGTCTGTTGTTGTAGGTGTAGGCTATCTGTAGGTGAAAAGCTGTTCTTATTCGAGCGATACGTTCATCCTAGGCGGCTTGTCATTTCATATTATTCATAATTCCTCTTTAGCTCTTGGAGTACCAGGAAGAAAAAGGTAGACTAGGCCTACAAGCTTGTTGTACACTTATTTGGGTCATTTTATTTACTACTTACAGCTTGCTCGCTGAATGTAAAATAGAGAAACTAAAAGAACAAGAGCCTATTCTTACGCAGATTCTGTTGCAAAACGTTTTTATTTTTTTAAACGAAGGGGGACCTACCTGAATTTGTCCAATAGAATCCGATTTTGGTCAGTCAGTCAGTGTGAGAGCAAGATGGTGTGATCAAAATACACCATGAGTACACTAATGTACTTTTCTGGATGTTGTAAATGATTGAGAATAGACCTATAACGGAACCAAATGGTTGCATAATCAGGCAGAGGCTTTATGGTACTCCCTTATATAGCACCATTCTTGTGTATTTTATTCCTTGTGTTACTATTATAATTTTGTAAAAATTGGAAAGTCTCGCAAGCAAGCATTTCACGGTAAAGTCCACAACAGTTGTATTCGGCGCATGTGACGTTTAAGCGGTTCTTGTCTTTACTGTAATCAGAGGGTTAATAACAATACATGCCAGTATTTTTATTTTCAGAAGCATTAATGTGTTCAATTCCAAATGGTTTACATTGTCAACTTACCACACAGCACTGACACACACGTACTCCATAAGCTATGTGTGTGGTTTTTTTGTGTGTTTTTTTTTACCCATGTGACGTTTTAAATACATGTAGTTCTATCCTTAGGCGGTTGTTGTCTATTAATGATCTGTCTTATGTCATGTTTTGTGTGGAACCCAGGAAGAGTAGCTGAGGATCCTAATAAATGTGATTTTAAAAAGTCTAATTTAAAAATGAACCTACATCACTGCAGCCCTAGCTAATAAGTGTGTACTCACTTTATAACAATAATATATTCCTACTTGCACTGTGTTGTTGTAGCCTATGTAGAATAACATTAGTGTCTAAAAATCTAGGCCTAATCAATAGTGGAGTTTTGCATGCCCAACTGCTGCAGAGCATAGCCTGGAAGAACGCACAGATCTGCCATTTCATCATCTGTGAGATTATTATTAATCCTTGCACTTTGACAGGTAAATATTTATTGAGCTAATGAGTGGCCTAATATTTAGCTACACAACTCTCATCCAGCTATTGCCGTGCACGATGGTGGTCTCCGTTTTGTTATGCGACCCCTACAAGTGTCACGGGACTCGTCTGAAGGTACCCCATACAATTGAATGGATGTATGGAGGTAGTGTTGTGACAACAAAATAAAGGGGTTAAAAGGTGTCCAAAAAAATACATCCTGAGCTTTCTTATTCCTTTTTATTTAATTTTAGACTGTCTTTGCCATTTATGTGTTATTCACATTGTTTTTCTATTGGCTAGAGTAGAAAGGCTAAATTCAACATTTTATCAAATAATAAAAACATTCAAATGTATACCTAAAGTGGTCCTAAAATTCGAAATCAAATAGCTAAATGATACATGGTATGACCATTTTAAAACAATTCTAGATGTTTGCGTGAAGTTAAATCTTGCATTTTACCGGATAAAAAGGAGGCGACACCGAGAACGTTTTGTTGTAGCCTCTAACTTTCTCAATGATTCATTCATGGTTTTTCTTAATCGTGCCATTTATCAGGATTCATTTAGAAGTGTTCAAAAACATCTTATCTACTCACTTTAAAACATTTTACTCACCATTCAGTTACTATTGGGCAAAACAACTCATAACATGACCAAAACAAACTGGAAATGCATCAAACAAGTTTGTAGTCACAAGCTTGATGTAGTCAATGTGTGCTGGGAATATGGGGCCAAATACTTAACTTTTGACTACTTTAATACACTTTGAGCAGATTAATCTAGAGGTTCACGTAAGAGAGTGTCAGAGTTGAAAACATTTCAATGAGAAAAATCTGGATCCGGAGCCAAATATCACCTACAGTACCAGTCAAAAGTTTGGACACACCTGCTAAATTGTTCTATATTTGTACTATTTTCTATATTGTAGAATAGTGAAGACATCAAAACAAATTCTAAATAAATCACTGACAGTGTCACCAGCAAAGCACCCCCACACCACCTCCATGCTTCACGGTGGGAACCAAACATACGGAGATCATCCGTTCACCTACTCTGTGTCTCAGACACGGCGCTTGAACCAAAAATCTCAAATTTGGACTCACTCAGACCTAACGTCCATTGCTCGTGCGTCTTTGCCCAAGCAAGTCTCTTCTTATTGGTGTCCTTTAGTAGTTTCTTTGCAGCAATTCACAGTCTCCTCTGAACAGTTGGATGTTGAGATGTGTCTGTTACTTGAACTCTGTGACAAATTTATTTGGGCTACAATTTCTGAGACTGGTAACTGTATTGAGCTTATCCTCTGCAGCAGAGGTCATCTCTGGGTCTTCCTTTCCTGTGGCGGTCCTCATGAGAGCCAGTTTCATCATAGCGCTTGATGGTTTTTGCAACTGCACTTGAAGAAACTTTCAAAGTTCTTGAAATGTTCCGGATTGACTGACCTTCATGTCTTATAGTAATGATGGACTGTTGTTTCTCTTTGCTTATTTGAGCTGTTCTTGCCATAAAATGGACTTGGTCTTTTACCAAATAGGGCTATCTGCTGTATACCACCCCTACCTTGTCACAACACCACTGATTTGTTCAAATGCATTAAGGAAAGAAATTCCAACAAATTAACTTTTAACAAGGCACACCTGTTAATTGAAATGGATTCCACGTGATTACCTTATGAAGCTGGTTGAGAGAATGCTAAGAGTGTGCAAAGCTGTCAGAGGCAAAGGGTTCTTTGAAGAATCTCAAATAGAAAATATACTTTGATTTGTTTAACACTTTTTTTGGTTACTACATGATTCCATGTGTGTTATTTCATAGTTTTTATGTCTAAAAACAAAGAAAAATCCTTGAATGAGTAGGTGTCCAAACTTTTGACTGGTTCTTTATATAAACATCCATCTGTATAGTAGGCCTATAACAGCACATCAGTAGAGTATGGAGCTGAGGTACTTTACTTAGTCTGTATGTAGTCTAAGAGCCCTCTGTCCCTCAATGCCCTCCACTGGCCACAGCTCTCACTCTCAGTAAAGCAAACCATCAGCCATCCCTCTCTCCACCTACTAAACAAGTCATCTGACCTTCCTTAGTCGTTTAAGCAGAGATGGAGGGAGCCACTGTTCATCTCTGCACCAATCACTCCTGAAGGACATTCCTCTCTCCGTAATCACTGTTAGACAGCATGACATCATCAACATACACACACACACACACACACACACTCCTTAAACACCCTGGCAAAATGCAAGATGTGTGTGAGAGATGGTAAGTGAGTATTTTCATGAACATGTATGGCAGTTAGTTGGATATACTTGACATTGCCAAGCTCATCCTTGACTACTGCTGGAGAGAGAAACATTTTGAAGAGCGCAAGCGTTAGTTGGTTCACTGTCAGCATCGAGAGCGTCACTAATAAAACATTCAACTATCTTTCCAACAATCTCAAAACTATATCATTCCAGCTGAGTACAAAGGTGGTATGAAACATAACATACTGCTTGCTATACAGGAGTGATGCATTCCATAGAACATATTTTAATTGAAGTGGATCAACTTTATTGATCCATAGAGACTAAATACAGTCACCAACATAGGACACATACAGCAAGAACAATATAAAAAGGTATACATCAGAATGATATGAAGTCAATACAAACCTATTTGAATACGTTTCTATAGACGTCATATACTGTACTTTGACTAGCCATCCATGCGCAAGTACAGTGCATTCGGAAAGTACTCAGAACCCTTGAATTTTTTCACATTTTGTTATGTTACAGCCTTATTCTAAAATGTATTATATTAATTGTTCTCATCAATTGACACACAATACCCCACAATGACAAAGTGAAAACAGGTTGAGAAATTTTTACAAATGGATAATTTTTTTTATTTTTACGAAATACCTTATTTACATAAGTATTCAGACACTGCTATGAGATTCGAAATTGAACTCCGGTGCATCCTGTTTCCATTGATCATCCTTGAGATGTTTCTCCAACTTGATTAAAGTCCACCTGTGGTAAATTCATTTGATTGGACATGATTTGGAAAGGCACACACCTGTCTATATAAGGTCCCACAGTTGACAGTACATGTCAGAGCAAAAACCAAGCCATGGAGGTTGAAGGAATTGTCGATAGAGCTCCGAGACAAGGTTGTGACGAGACTCAGATCTGGGGAAGGGAACCAAAACATTTCTGCAGCATTGAAGATCCAAGAACACTGTGGCCTCCATTCTTAAATGGAAGAAGTTTGGAACCACCAGGACTCTACCTAGAGCTGGCCAAACTGAGAAATCGGGGGAGAAGGGCCTTGGTCAGGGAGGTGACCAAGAACCCGATGGTCAAGCTGACAGAGTTCCTCTGTGGAGATGGGAGAACCTTCCAGAAGGACAACAATCTCTGAAGCACTCCAGCAATCAGGCCTTTAAGCTACAGCGGCCAAAAGGAAGCCATTCCTAGGCAAAAGGCAAATGACAGCCCGCTTGGAGTTTGGCATAAAGCACCTAAAGGACTTTCAGACCATGAGAAACATTGGTGCCCTGAATTCCAAGCATCACGTCCGGAGGAAACCGGGCACCATCCCTACGGTGAAGCATGGTAGTGGCAGCATCATGCTGTGGGGATGTTTTTAAGCAGCAGGGACTGAGAGACTAGTCAGGATTGAGAGAAAGACAAGCAGAGCAAAGTACAGGGAGATCCTTGATGAAAACCTGCTCCAGAGCACTCAGGACCTGACTGGGGTGAAGGTTCAGGACCTCTTCCAACAGGACAACAACCTTAAGCACACAGCCAAGACAACGCACAAGTGGCTTCGGGACAAATCTCTGAATGTCCTTGAGTGGCCCAGCCAGAGCACGGACTTGAACCCGATCGAACATCTCTGGAAAGACCTGATATTAGCTGTGCAGTGACGCTCCCCTTCCAACCTGACATTGCTTGAGAGGATCTGCAGAGAATAATGGAACAAACTCTCAAAATGCAGGCGTGCCAAGCTTGTAGAGTCATACCCAAGAAGACTTGAGGCTGTAAATCACTACCAAAGGTGCTTCAAAGTCCTGAGTAAAGGTTCTGAATAATTATGTAATATTTCAGTTTTTGCTAAAATATCTAAAAACCCGTTTTTGCTTTGTCTTTATGGTGCATTTTGTGTAGAAAAAAACAATTTATTCCATTTTTAGAACAAGGCTGTAACGGGACAAAATGTAGAAAAAGTCAAGGGGTCTGAACTTTCCGAATGCATTGTATATGTGTTGATACATCTGTGTACAGTATATTGCCTCCCTTACTGTATGTCTCCTATGCTGTTGAGTGGTGACCAATTGAATTTTTACCTCTGAGGATCAATAAAGTTTGTTCAATTCAAAGAAAATCTTCCACTCAGCCTTGAGATAGCAAAGCATGGGCATGCCTCTTAAACACTCATCTGTGTAGAGTAGACCCTTCCTTACTCATGTTGGCCTATAAACCCATGAGGAGCATAGGTCAGAGTAGACACTAACCCTGTAAAAACCTCTACCAGGCCTGAGTCCGACATACCAAGCTTTCCAGTGTCACCCTGGCCCCACAGCTTACAGGGTGTTTGGGAGGTGGCCAAGTAAACACTCGACGCCCTGTTGGACCTTGGCAGGGAGATATAGGGGCTTTTAGGTAGTGAATGAGAGAGAGGTAGCGTTCTCCAAGAAGTCGGATCGCTTTGTTTTGCTTGTGCTTTAGTCGCAATGCAAAGGAGTCCAGGAGTGTGTATAGTTATTCAGCTTGTGTGTACACTACACAGTTAGAACAAAATGGTGATTTGAATTTTTACATGCGTTTACCTCTTTCGGTGTCAAAGAGCAGGCCTCTTTGTCGATGGTCTGTAGGGCCACATGAAGCTGTCCCTCTAGGATAACCTGCTTGTTGTCCTCAACAACAAATGCCTGTAAACAAACAAATTAGCAACTATAATAGACCTTTCTACAACAAACATTAGCAACATCATTGGCCTAATGCCAAAAACAAAACAGCAGCAAATACCTCAAAATCTTAACATAATGAGTACATTTTACTAATGCATAATTAAACAATGGAGCACGTAAAGAAGGCTACGTCTGCACATGTGACTGTAGCTGTATAGTACCGCTGGAGCTTATGTACATTTCAGACACTCAATATGCATGTTGTTTATAAGGGCCTGTATTGAATTGAATGCATGAGTGTTGTGCAACAGATGTTCTTGTTTAGAGATGGTTAATCCCTATAGCCTGTAATGCGCACTTTACCTCTGCGCTTTCATAGTTTGCGCAACTGTTAAAGCTGCAATACTTAACTTTTTGGGCAACCTGACCAATTTCAGTTATAGATCGTTATAGATATGTCACTCTCATTCAAAGCAAGTCTAAAAAAGCGGTAGATAAGTTCAATGCGCGCTATTTTTATGCTTCCCGTTCTTAAATTTAGTTTTTGCATTTTACCTTCTGTTTTGTACACCAGTTTCAAAAAGCTGAAAATAAAATATTTTTGGTTATGGAAAATATATTTCACAGCGGTTTCAATGGTACAATGACTCTACACTATACCTGCTTGTTTTGACACAAACTGGAATTAGGCAAACTATTAGAATTTTAGCAACCAGGAAATGGCGGCGTGACTTCTGCATAGTAGTGCATCTTTAAGCCATGGTGCGAGATTCTAGATGTTTCAGTCCGTCCTCAGCCCTGCATGCGCAGTGAGATTTGACTATGGCACCAGCTTTTATTTATTTGACCTTTATTTAAACTAGGCAAGTCAGTTAAGAACAAATACGTATTTTCAATGACGGCCTAGGAACAGTGGGTTAACTGCCTTGTTCAGGGGCAGAACTACAGATTTTTACCTTGTCATCTCAGGGATTCCATCTTGCAACCTTTCGGTTACTAGTCCAATGCTCTAACCACTAGGCTACCTGCCGCCCCCTAACCACTAGGCTACCAGTATATCCTTGTATAGATGCGCAATATAAATCGGTGAGCATATCGGAATTGGACAATATTAACTAAAAATGCCAACATCGGCCCGATTTCTAGTTTAAAGGCGATGTGCAAAACCAATGTCAAAGCTGATGTGCATACGTATATAACGTAAGTAGATGACAATGACGGCACTAAAAATACAATACACTTCAAACAACTAAACAAGTTCAAGTTGAGCAGTCATTTGAAAGAGTAAGAACATTTCAGCAAGACAACTCGAAGGCGAAACCCATTAACGCCAAGATAATTTAATGCATTGCCATTGACAATCAACCGTTCTCTGTCGTGGATGATGTTGGCTTAACGACTGACATTTGGACCAGCGATGTCAGCCCCATGAGCATGCTAAGTCTGACAGCACAGTGGGTTGACGAGGATTTCGTACTGAGGAAAGCCGTATTACATGCTCAAGAATGTGCTGGTTCTCATACTCCTGCTTCCATTTCAATGGCATTTGAGAACATACCATTGAAACCTGGAAACATGAACACACTCCTAGCGCCGTTCGAACAACTGACTCGAGACATAAGATAATCAACTGCGTCTGCAGCAGACGGGATACCCTCGGTCAAGGCATTGAAACGCCTGCTCGACATAAACCGTGGGGTTAAAACTTAAAGGTACTCGGTGGCATTCTCTCTGAGCCTCTTTACCCTTTACCGTGTGTGTTAACTATTTAACAGTACCAGAATGCTTAAAAGGCTGGTATCAGAATCGTTCTTTTTTGGGGGTCGCAAGGAAAATAGCAGATATCGGTATCGGCCAATACTTTCATATCAGGGCATCTCTAATGCTATGCGATTATTTCCTGAGTAGATATTCCTACTGCATAGCTTACAACAATATATACTGGTTCTTACCTTTCAGAACCACAAGTCCATTCCTAATTGTAACATGAAGCTCACTTCTAGCCTGTGTGTTCTAATGTGTGGTGCTGACCATGAGCCAATTAAACTCTGTATATGGACACGTCTGCCTTGTTCTTGCCGGGCAGAATCTAAATACAAAAACATATGGACACCCCTTCAAATGAGTGGATTCAGCTATTTCAGCCACACCTGTTGCACACAACCATGGAATCTCCATAGACAAACATTGGCAGTAGAATGGCCTTAAGAACTGTGACTTTCAAAGTGGCACAATCATAAGACGCCACCTTTCCAACAAGTCAGTTCGTCAAATTTTTGCCCTGCTAGAGCTTCCCTGGTCAACTGTAAGTGCTGTTATTGTGAAGTTGAAATATCTAGGAGAAGCAACGGCTCAGCCACAAAGTCGAAGGCCAAACAAGCTCATAGAACAGGAGCGGCAAGTGATGAAGCGCGGTTGCAACACTCACTACAGAGTTCCAAACTTCCTCTGGAAGCAACGTCAGCACAATAACTGTTCATCGGGAGCTTCATGAAATGGGTTTTCATGTCTGAGCAGCCGCACGCACACAAGACTAAGATCGCCATGCGCAATGCCAAGAGTCGGCTGGAGTGGTCTAAAACTCGCCTCCATTGGACACTGCAGTTTGTGCCCATTGGCGACACTGTTGCCGGTAATGTCTGGTGAGGACCTGCCTTTACAACAGGCCTACAAGCACTCAGTCCAGCCTCTCTCAGCCTATTGCGGACAGTCTGAGCACTGACGGAGGGATTGTGCATTCCTGGTGTAACTCAGGCAGTTGTTGCCAGCCTGTACCTGTCCCGCAGGTGTGATGTTCGGATGTACCGATCCTGTGCAGGTGTTGTTACAGGTGGTCTGCCACTGCGAGGACAATCAGCTGTCCGTTCTGTCTCCCTGTAGCGCTGTCTTAGGCGTATCACAGTGCGGACATTGCAATCTATTGCCCTGGCCACATCTGCAGTCCTCATGCCTCCTTGCAGCATGCCTAAGGCGCGTTCGCGCAGACGAGCAGGGACCCTGGGCATCTTTCTTTTGGTGTTTTTCAGAGTCAGTACAAAGGCCTCTTTCGTGTCCTACGTTCTCATAACTGTGACCTTAATTGCCTGCCGTCTATAAGCTGTTAGTGTCTTAACAATGTTCCACAGGTGCATGTTCATTAATTGTTTATGGTTCATTGAACAAGCATGGGAAACAGTGTTTAAACCCTTTACAATGAAGATCTGTGAAGTTATTTGGATTTTTAAAAATGATCTTTGAAAGACAGGGTCCTGAGTTTAGTAATGATAAGAGTCCCTTTAATTCTGTGGTTTTACCTTCCAGAGGATGATGATGTCGAGGTCCACCTCATTACACTTCCTGACCACGCCCGCTATATCCTTGTCCCCGCCCCCATGCCCCACCCCCTGACTCCTGGAATGTCTCCCCTGTGTCTCCATGGCAACGGGAGGTCTCAGAGACTCCAAGGGCTGACACCTCCGGAAGAAGAAATCTGCACATGGAGTGGTGGAGGTGATGATCTGAAGAGAGGAGACACCAGACTTAGAGAAGGGAAAGGCTGATTGTTTTTTTTCCTCTTTTATAAGGCATTCACAGCATTAACAGCATTAACTCGACAGCCTTGACAGTCACAGATAACAATGTGTTTCCTCTACATACCAGTTCATTCCCAAGGCTCAGGTCTGCAAATGTGTATTTCTCTGCTGCCTTCAAGGTAACTGAAAAACACAAGTTAAAAACAGGCAGAGAGAGAAAAGAGATTCTCCATATTGACTGATATTGCTGGTAGTGTATGTGTGTGATGCGTGCATATCATGTTACCTTGCAGGGGTTTGCATCGTGTTGCTCTGAAGCACAGCTTTCCTCTCTCTCTGCTGGTGAGTTTGCAGTCTGGAATGACAACAAGAGGATGAAAGGAAAGACCTTCTCCCTCTGAACTATAACAAACACTCTTGAACAGCATTCTTACAGTAACTCAGAAAGCCTCTAAGAACAACTATCAATGCACCTCCCCCACAGCAAAACCTTCCCTCCAGATCAAAACTCCAAACCTACAACCTAATTTTGGACAAAAGTACCTGGAAGGATTAATACTACCAAGGACACCATCCAACCTGGAACTGAGACAGACCAGATACAACTTCAATTAGCACTGAGGTGTGAAGTGAGAGGTGTCGAAGCATGAGCCCAACAAATGGCAGGCTACCCCACCCAAATCCAGGGGCATGGAAGCCCCCTCCTGCTGTTCAGAGACCATCTGCTGGCATTTTTTTAAATACAAGAAATCTACCCCCAGAAATAAAAGCTTTTCCCAAGTGGGTGTGGCACCTACTCAATTTGCCTGCTGCACTGCTGCTTGGATTCCACCTGGTGATCTGTTCAAAGTCTGCCCTGGTTGTTGCCCCATCTGGTACAGGTACCCCCACCACACTCCCCTCTCTCCCGAGCTTTTGCTCACCACAGGCACTGTCAGGGCGAGTAACTCTGAACTTACAAGGGCTAGCCCCGAATCGTTATATTTGTTTTCTTGTGCATTTAGCTATTTGCCTCCTGCATGCTTTGTTGACTACGAACTTTCTTTACCCAACCATGTTTGTTCCCACACTCGGGACTCTGACTCTCTATTGGTTATACAGACTTTTGGCCTCCCATCCTATTCTAACCACCTCTCGCCGGCATTGTATTCATGTTAACTGATGAAATTGCTGTATAATATGATCTTGTTGCCATCTAATGCACATTCAAATGTCATAAATCAACACCGCAGAGCTCTCCCTGTCCTCTGCCATGCCTTGATTGTTTTACTATTGATGATATCTAGAAATGTGCACGTCTGCTTCACTGATTTCTGCTCTCGTAAAAGCCTGGGTTTTCTGCACGTTAACACTAGAAGCTTATTACCAACATAAGGGACGCGAGTGGCATTTCCCATATGATCGATGAGGATCTCCATATTGCAAATGTACGGTCCCTTAACCTCTTACGTCGACCCCCTACTTTTTCGAACATTCTGTTAAAAATCGCGCAACATTTCGGCGTCCTGCTACTCATGCCAGGAATATAGTATATGCATATGATTAGTATGTGTGGATAGAAAACTCTAACGTTTCTAAAACTGGTTAAATCACGGCTGTGACTATAACAGAGCGTGTGTTTCATCGAAAAGCGCAAGAAAATCTGGTCACTGAAAACTGAAAAAAGTATCAATGCGCCACTTGCATGTATTGTTGAATGGAAACTAAATTAAATGGGGCCGAGATTGCAATTCCTACAGCTTCCACACGATGTCGCCAGTCTCGTCATTTGCGGTGCCTTTGTTTCTTGGTCAAACGTACTAGAGAGATCACTTTCCATCCGGTCTCCGACAGGAAGGTTTGGAAGAGAGATTTTGGAAGATGATTTGAAATCGTGGAGCTATTGAATACACATCGCCCCGTGATCAATTTGATAGATTATTAACGTTTACTGATACCTAAAGTTGGATTACAAAAGTATTTCGAAGTGTTTTGTGAAAGTTTATCGTCAACTTTTTTAATAAAAAAAAATGACGTAGCGTTTTCAAACTTTTTTTTCTGAATCACACAGTTTCCATAGATGGCTATTTTGGGTATATATGGACCGATTTAATCGAAAAAAATACCCAATAGTGATGTTTATGGGACATATAGGAGTGCCAACAAAGAAGCTCGTCAAAGGTAATGAAAGTTTTATATTTTATTTCTGCTATTTGTGTAGCGCCGGTAGCGGTATTTGTGTAGCGTCGCATTCAGTTATTTCGGGGTGTTGCATGCTATCAGATAATAGCTTCATGCTTTCGCCCGAAAAGCATTTTAATAATCTGACTTGTTGGCTAGATTCACAACGAGTGTAGCTTTAATTCACTACCCTGCATGTGTGTTTTAATGAACGTTTGAGTTTTAACGAGTGCTATTAGCATTTGGCGTAGCGCATTTGCATTTGCTGATGGCTAGATGAGACGATTGCGTCTCGGGTCGACGTAAGAGGTTAAACATCCGCAGGTGTTATTAAAATAGGCTGACGGCCCCAGGTCATCCCCCAGGGACCAGTCTTCCGGGAAGTCCTCAAATGAAGTCTCGGACATTTGGTTTCCGTGTTAAAAAATGCTGCTGTACTGGAAATTTCCACCAGATGGTGTCTGGTTAACTTATGGCAAATGGACAAAACGTCCCCAAATGGACATGGTCATTTCTCGTAAACGGAAAAGACTAAGACAAAACCCGGTGAGCACGTTTGGCCAAATGTACTTTTACCCCAGAAACAAGATGGCGTCGAGGCCTCAACGCTTTGAGTTAATGCCCATTTTCTGGGATTAAAGATTGAAAACGGTTATACCGCGAAAATTTGACTGCTTCACGCCATAGTACATAAACCTACAGTGTAAGGAAAAAACAGCCATTTATCTATCATAATTTACGATAAATCATACAGCGTCTGTTTGATGATCGTTACAAAGTTTTTTCTTTTTCAAAAAAGTCAAATCCAGTTGCGGCATGTTAACTTCTCTCGGGTAGGGGGCAGCATGCGGAATTTTGGATGAAAAGCATGCCCAAATTAAACAGCCTGCTACTCGGGCCCAGAAGATATATGCAATGCATATAACTGGTAGATTTGGATAGAAAACACTAAAGTTTCCAAAACTGTTAAAATAGTGTCTGAGTATAACAGAACTGATTTGGCAGGCGAAAACTACTTCCTGAATGGATTTTTCTCAGGTTATTTTTGTTGGTTTTGTAGTTCTATTCAATGCCATTACAGTATCCATTGACTAAGAACTCAAATTGCAGTTCCTATACCTTCCACCGGCCTGTACCCTATATGCCCTAAGCCCCCTCTTGGCCCCTTACACTAAGTCTGAATTTGTCCTGCTAGGTGATCTAAACTGGGACATGCCTAAACCACTTGACCAAGTGCTAAAGCAATGGGACTCCCTAAAGCTTCCTCAGATTACCAATCCCACAAGGTATGACTCAGTAAAGGCTACTCTCCTCGATGTTATCCTCACAAATTATCCTGAGCGGTATCAGTCTGCTGTTTTCTGTAATGACGTTAGTGATCACTGATTTACAGCCTGTGTTAGTAATGGCTGCAATAGTGAAACGACCTGTCTTGATTTGTCATAGACGCTTGCTAAAAACTTTAATGAGTAAGCCTTCCTTCATGACCTGGCCTCTGTAAACATGTATGGAATCAGCTTGATCCCTTCTGTTGAAGAACCTTCTTTTTGATATATTCAGTGATATTGTTTACAAACACGCCTCCAATAAGAAAATGAGAATTAAAAACTGGTTCAGTCCCTGGCTCGACAATGATCTGGCAGTTACTCCACTTCAAGAATTGCATTTGGCGAAAGGCTCGGCACACGCATACACTCAGGCTGACTGGCTCTCGTTCAGGCAAATGATTAATAAGTGCACTTAGACTATCAGGAAGGCCAAAGTTAGTTACTTTAAGGAGCAGTTCTCTCTGTGGGTCTAACCCCAAGAACTTCTGGAAAACGACCTGGAGAATAAGCCCTCGTCCTCACAGCTGCCCATGTCCCTTAATGTTGATGATGTGGTTGTTACTGACAAGAAGCACATGGCTGAGCTTTTTAATCACCACTTCAATAAGTCAAGATTCCTATTTGACTCAGCCATGCCTCCTTGCCTGTCCAACATTTCCTCATCTCTTGGAAGGCAGCCACAGTTCATCCTTTATTTAAAGGGGGAGATCAAGCTGATCCTAACTGTTACAGTCCTATTTTTATTTTGCCCTGTTTACCAAAGGTGTTGGAAAAACTTGTCAATAATCAATTGACTTGCTTTCTTGATGTCTATAGTATTCTCTCTGGTGTGCAATCTGGTTTCCACTCAGGTTATGTATGTGTCACTGCAACCTCAAAAGTCCTCAATGTCACCATTGCCCTTGATTGTGCTGCTATTTTTATTGACTTGACCAAAGCTTTTGATACGGTAGACCATTCCATTCTTGTAGGCCAGCTAAGGAGTATTGGTGTCTGCGAGGGATCTTTGGCTTGGTTTGCTAACTACCGCTCTCAAAGAGTGCAGTGTATAAAGTCCGAATAGCTGCTGTCTCAGCCACTGCCTGTCACCAAGGGTGTACCCCAAGGCTCGATCCTAGGCCCGACGCTCTTCTCAATTTACATCAACAACATAGCCCAGGCAGTAGGAAGCTCTCTCATCCATTTATATGCAGATGATACAGTCTTATACTCTGCTGGCCCCTCCCCGGATGTTTTGTTAAATGCTCTACAACAAAGCTTTCTTAGTGTCCAACAAGCTTTCTCTGCCCTTACCTTTGTTTTGGAGGTGTTCAGAACAAGGTTAATGTGGTTTGTTAAGAAGAATGCCCCTCTATTTTGTGGAACTTCATTCCTCCTTAATGCATTTGAGCCAATCAGTTGTGACAAGGTAGGAGAGGTATACAGAAGATAGCCCTATTTGGCGAAAGACCATATTATGAAGGTCAGTCAATCCGTAAAACTAGATAGCCAAATCAAGGTAGCCACTCTAAACAAGTAAACCTCACTGATCAAACCACCAAAAGGCATCTATGTAATGAACTTAACAGCTATGCAACACAACACATCAAACCAATCCTGTGGATGAAGTGAAACATTCCTAAGCCAGTCTGGCTGCTGCCACATGGCTAACTAGTGATAGACTCCTCAGCAACACAAAAACCTAAATCAAATCCTTCCAAATGAAATGACGGAAAGACACAAAGTGAAAGAATTGAGAAAAAAGAGTGAAACGCCACAAACTGAAACTTCTTAAGTCAATCATCTTTGAATGGAAATGCACAAAACAAAATCTGAGACCGAAATGTTAGTCATCCAGTAAATGAGTTAGACTATTTGTAATCCCTTCTGAGAGGCTGCAGAGAGGGACAAACCTTTGTCTTCTGCTGGGTTTATACACTTGTGTAGTCTCCACTGTTTACTGCTGCTAGAGACCTGTGCAATGTGAAACTCACGCACCCCAGCCTCGCTCTGTAGAGAGAGAGAGCACGAATAAGTATCATAACGACCAGCATTTAAAGTCAACACAATGAACAGCAATGTCTGTCATAACATTCAAATCTTCACATCAGCATACTTGTACAGAACACAAAAACGGAACTTTGAATAACAATGTTCCATCAAACATCAGCTTAACTGCGATTGTGTGACTGAAATAGTATGTGTGTGTATGAGTATTACAACGGAACGTGTTAGTGTGTGTGTGTATATATAGCATGCTTGTGTGCGCACGCTCGTGGAGCTCACAGAGTTGATGTTCTCCACGTCAACAAAGACCAGCATGCTGCCGTTCCTCTCCTCCTCCTCCTCCTCAGGTAGTGTGTTACTACGACAAGCTGTGGCCCGAACAGACAGCGAACGACTCGCACAAATAAATACCGTGTGACGCAAAACCCTGTGACTGGGGGGAGGAGAGAGAGGGGGAGGGAGGTAAGGAGGGGGAGAGAGAGGGGAGGGGATTGAGATGAAAGCAGAGAACGTGAGTAGAGTGACAGAAGGAGAGCAGAAATTAGATGGAGGGAACGAGAGACGAGGAAAGAGATTGAGTTCATGTAATGCATTTCCAACTCATAATCGTCATAATTGAAACTACAGAAACCACGTTAAAAGTAAACCATTTAATTTAAACAGATGATCAGGCACATTCTGTAAGATCTGAAAGGTCCTTTAAGAGAAAAATATATAGTACTTTGTAAAGTAGAATGGCTTTTCAAAAGTGCCCCAATTTCATCTCATTCGATCTCCAATGAGCAAATGTTTTATTTTATTTCACCTTTATTGAACCAGTTGAGAACAAGTTTATAACTGAAACATGGCCAAGATAAAGCAAAGCAGTGCGACACAGAGATACATGTGGAATAAACAAACGTACAGTCAATAACACAATAGAAAACATCTATATACAGTGGGGAGAACAAGTATTTGATAACCTGCAAAATCGGCAGTGTTTCCTACTTACAAAGCATGTAGAGGTCAAATTTTTTATCATAGGTACACTTCAACTTTGAGAGACGGAATCTAAAACAAAAATCCAGAAAATCACATTGTATGATTTTTAAGTAATTAATTTGCATTTTATTGCATGACATAAGTATTTGATACATCAGAAAAGCAGAACTTAATATTTGGTACAGAAACCTTTGTTTGCAATTACAGAGATCGTATGTTTCCTGTAGTTCTTGACCAGGTTTGCACACACTGCAGTAGGGATTTTGGCCCACTCCTCCATACAGACCTTCTCCAGATCCTTCAGGTTTCGGGGCTGTCGCTGGGCAATATAGACTTTCAGCTCCCTCCAAAGATTTTCTATTGGGTTCAGGTCTGGAGACTGGCTAGGCCACTCCAGGACCTTGAGATGCTTCTTACGGAGCCACTCCTTAGTTGCCCTGGCTGTGTGTTTTGGGTCGCTGTCATGCTGGAAGACCCAGCCACGACCCATCTTCAATGCTCTTACTGAGGGAAGGAGGTTGTTGGCCAAGATCTCTCGATACATGGCCCCATCCATCCTCCCCTCAATACGGTGCAGTCGTCCTGTCCCCTTTGCAGAAAAACATCCCCAAAGAATGATGTTTCCACCTCCGTGCTTCACGGTTGGGATGGTGTTCTTGGGGTTGTACTCATCCTTCTTCTTCCTCCAAACACGGCGAGTGGAGTTTAGACCAAAAAGCTCTATTTTTGTCTCATCAGACCACGTGACCTTCTCCCATTCCTCCTCTGGATCATCCAGATGGTCATTGGCAAACTTCAGACGGGCCTGGACATGCGCTGGCTTGAGCAGGGGGACCTTGCGTGCGCTGCAGGATTTTAATCCATGACGGCGTAGTGTGTTACTAATGGTTTTCTTTGAGACTGTGTTCCCAGCTCTCTGCAGACCATTGACCAGGTCCTGCCGTGTAGTTCTGGGCTGATCCCTCACCTTCCTCATAATCATTGATGCCCCACGAGGTGAAATTTTGCATGGAGCCCCAGACCGAGGGTGATTGACCGTCATCTTGAGCTTCTTCCATTTTCTATGGAAGAAGCGCCAACAGTGGAATTGCGCCAACAGTTGTTGCCTTCTCACCAAGCTGCTTGCCTATTGTCCTGTAGCCCATCCCAGCCTTGTGCAGGTCTACAATTTTATCCCTGATGTCCTTACACAGCTCTCTGGTCTTGGCCATTGTGGATAGGTTGGAGTCTGTTTGATTGAGTGTGTGGACAGGTGTCTTTTAGACAGGTAACAAGTTCAAACAGGTGCAGTTAACACAGGTAATGAGTGGAGAACAGGAGGGCTTCTTAAAGAAAAACTAACAGGTTTGTGAGAGCCGGAATTCTTACTAGTTGGTAGGTGATCAAATACCTATGTCATGCAATAAAATGCAAATGAATTACTTTAAAAAATCATACAATGTGATTTTCTGGATTTTTGTTTTAGATTCCGTTTCTCACAGTTGAAGTGTACCTATGATAAAACAAATACTGACCTCTACATGCTTTGTAAGTAGGAAAACCTGCAAAATTGGCAGTGTATCAAATACTTGTTCTCCCCACTGTACAGTGTGTGCAAATTAGGGAGGTAAGGCAATAAACAGGCTGTAGTGGTGAAGTAATTACAATTTAGCAATTAAACACCGGAGTGATAGATGTGCAGAAGATGAATGTGCAAGTAGAGATACTGGGGTGCAAAAGAGCAACAACAACAAAAAAACAATATGGGGATGTGTGAGTTGGATGGACTAATTACAGATGCGCTATGTACAGTACAGGTGGGCTATGTACAGGTGCAGTGATCGGTGAGCTGCTCTGACAGCTGATGCTTAAAGTTAGTGAGGGAGATATGGGTCCCCAGCTTCAGTGATTTTTGCAATTCGTGCTTCATTGGCAGCAGAGAACTGGAAGGAAAGACGGACAAAGGAGGAATTGGCTTTGAGGGTGACCAGTGAAATAAACCTGCTGGAACGCGTGTTATGGGTGGGTGCTGCTATGGTGACCAGTGAGCTGAGATAAGGCCTCACTTAATCGATGACCTGGAACCAGTGGGTTCAGCGACGAATGAAGCGAGGGCCAACCAACGAGAGCATACAGGTCGCAGTGGTGGGTTGTATATGGGGATTTGGAGACCAAACGGATGGCACTGGGATAGCAAATTGGATGCAATTTGTGTTGGAGGCTATTTTGTAAATCGCCGAAGTCAAGGATCGGTAGGATAGTCAGTTTTACGAGGGTATGTTTGGCAGCATGAGTGAAGGATGCTTTGGTGCGAAATAGGAAGCCGGATTCTGGATTTAATTTTGGATTGGAGATGCTTAATGAGAGTCTGGAAGGAGAGTTTACAGTCGAACCAGACACGAAGGTATTTGTAGTTGTCCACATATTCTGAGTCAGAACTGTCCAGAGTATGTGAAGCTGGACTGGCGGGCAGGTGCGGGCAGCGATCAGTTGAAGAGCAGGCATTTAGTTTTACTTGCATTTAAGAGCAGTTGGAGGCCACGGAAGGAGTGTTGTATTGCATTGTAGCTTGTCTTTAGGTTAATTAACACAGTGTCCAAGAAGGGCCAGAAGTAGACAGAATGGTGTCGACAGCATAGAGGTGGATCAGAGAATCACCAGGAGCAAGAGCGACATCATTGATGTATACAGAGAAAATAGTCAGCTCAAGAACTGAACCCTGTGGCACCCCCATAGAGACTGCTAGAGGTCCGGACAATAGGCCCTCCGATTTGACACACAGAACTCTGAGAAGTAGTTGGTGAACCAGGTGAGGCAGTCATTTGAAAAACCAAGGCTGTTGAGTCTGCCAATATGAATGCTGTGATTGACAGAGTCGAAAGCCTTGGCCAGGTCGATAGAAACGGCTGTTATGATATCGTTTAGGACCTTGAGCGTGGCTGAGGTGCACCCATGACCAGCTCGGAAACCAGAATGCATAGCGGAGAAGGTACGGTCGGGGATTGGAAATGGTCGGTGATCTGTTTCTTAACTTGGCTTTCAAAGATCTTAGAAAGGCAGGGTAGAATAGATCAAATCAAATTTTATTTGTCACATACACATGGTTAGCAGATGTTAATGCGAGTGTAGCGAAATGCTTGTGCTTCTAGTTCCGACAATGCAGTAATAACCAACAAGTAATCTAACTAACAATTCCAAAACTACTGTCTTATACACAGTGTAAGGGGATAAAGAATATGTACATAAGGATATATGAATGAGTGATGGTACAGAGCAGCATAGGCAAGATACAGTAGATGGTATCGAGTACAGTATATACATATGAGATGAGTATGTAAACAAAGTGGCATAGTTAAAGTGGCTAGTGATACATGTATTACATAAGGATGCAGTCGATGATATAGAGTACAGTATATACGTATGCATATGAGATGAATAATGTAGGGTAAGTAACATTATATAAGGTAGCATTGTTTAAAGTGGCTAGTGATATATTTACATCATTTCCCATCAATTCCCATTATTAAAGTGGCTGGAGTTGAGTCAGTGTGTTGGCAGCAGCCACTCAATGTTAGTGGTGGCTGTTTAACAGTCTGATGGCCTTGAGATAGCTGTTTTTCCGTCTCTCGGTCCCAGCTTTGATGCACCTGTACTGACCTCGCCTTCTGGATGATAGCGGGGTGAACAGGCAGTGGCTCGGGTGGTTGATGTCCTTGATGATCTTTATGGCCTTCCTGTAACATCGGGTGGTGTAGGTGTCCTGGAGGGCAGGTAGTTTGCCCCCGGTGATGCGTTGTGCAGACCTCACTACCCTCTGGAGAGCCTTACGGTTGTGGGCGGAGCAGTTGCCGTACCAGGCGGTGATACAGCCCGCCAGGATGCTCTCGATTGTGCATCTGTAGAAGTTTGTGAGTGCTTCTGGTGACAAGCCGAATTTCTTCAGCCTCCTGAGGTTGAAGAGGCGCTGCTGCGCCTTCTTCACGATGCTGTCTGTGTGAATGGACCAATTCAGTTTGTCTGTGATGTGTATGCCGAGGAACTTAAAACTTGCTACCCTCTCCACTACTGTTCCATCGATGTGGATAGGGGGGTGTTCCCTCTGCTGTTTCCTGAAGTCCACAATCATCTCCTTAGTTTTGTTGACGTTGTGTGTGAGGTTATTTTCCTGACACCACACTCCGAGGGCCCTCACCTCCTCCCTGTAGGCCGTCTCATCGTTGTTGGTAATCAAGCCTACCACTGTTGTGTCGTCCGCAAACTTGATGATTGAGTTGGAGGCGTGCGTGGCCACGCAGTTGTGGGTGAACAGGGAGTACAGGAGAGGGCTCAGAACGCACCATTGTGGGGCCCCAGTGTTGAGGATCAGCGGGGTGGAGATGTTGTTGCCTACCCTCACCACCTGGGGGCGGCCCGTCAGGAAGTCCAGTACCCAGTTGCACAGGGCGGGGACGATACCCAGGGTCTCGAGCTTGATGACGAGCTTGGAGGGTACTATGGTGTTGAATACAGAGCTGTAGTCGATGAACAGCATTCTCACATAGGTATTCCTCTTGTCCAGATGGGTTAGGGCAGTGTGCAGTGTGGTTGAGATTGCATCGTCTGTGGACCTATTTGGGCGGTAAGCAAATTGGAGTGGGTCTAGGGTGTCAGGTAGGGTGGAGGTGATATGGTCCTTGACTAGTCTCTCAAAGCACTTCATGATGACGGGAGTGCTACGGGGCGGTAGTCGTTTAGCTCAGTTACCTTAGCTTTCTTGGGAACAGGAACAATGGTGGCCCTCTTGAAGCATGTGGGAACAGCAGACTGGTATAGGGATTGATTGAATATGTCCGTAAACACACCGGCCAGCTGGTCTGCGCATGCTCTGAGGGCGCGGCTGGGGATGCCGTCTGGGCCTGCAGCCTTGCGAGGGTTAACACGTGTAAATGTCTTACTCACCTCGGCTGCAGTGTAGGAGAGTCCGCATGTTTTCGTTGCAGGCCGTGTCAGTGGCACTGTATTGTCCTCAAAGCGGGCAAAAAGGTTAGTCTGCCTGGGAGCAAGACATCCTGGTCCGTGACTGGGCTGGATTTCTTCTTGTAGTCCATGATTGACTGTAGACCCTGCCACATGCCTCGTGTCTGAGCCGTTGAATTGAGATTCTACTTTGTCTCTGTACTGACGCTTAGCTTGTTTGATAGCCTTGCGGAGGGAATAGCTGCACTGTTTGTATTCGGTCATGTTTCCGGTCACCTTGCCCTGATTAAAAGCAGTGGTTCGGGCTTTCAGTTTCACGCGAATGCTGCCATCAATCCACGGTTTCTGGTTAGGGAATGTTTTAATCGTTGCTATGGGAACGACATCTTCAACGCACGTTCTAAAGAACTCGCACACCGAATCAGCGTATTCGTCAAGATTGTTATCTGACGCAACACGAAACATATCCCAGTCCACGTGATGGAAGCAGTCTTGGAGTGTGGAGTCAGCTTGGTCGAGTCAGCTTGGTCGGACCAGCGTTGGACAGACCTCAGCGTGGGAGCCTCTTGTTTTAGTTTCTGTCTGTAGGCAGGGATCAACAAAATGAAGTCGTGGTCAGCTTTTCCGAAAGGAGGGCGGGGCAGGGCCTTATATGCGTCGCGGAAGTTAGAGTAACAATGATCCAAGGTTTTTCCACCCCTGGTTGCGCAATCGATATGCTGATAAAATGTAGGGAGTCTTGTTTTCAGATTAGCCTTGTTAAAATCCCCAGCTACAATGAATGCAGCCTCCGGATAAATGGATTCCAGTTTGCAAAGAGTCAAATAAAGTTTGTTCAGAGCCATCGATGTGTCTGCTTGGGGGGGGATATACACGGCTGTGATTATAATCTAAGAGAATTCTCTTGGTAGATAATGCGATCTACATTTGATTGTGAGGAATTCTTAAATCAGGTGAACAGAAGGATTTGAGTTCCTGTATGTTTCTTTCACCACACCATGTCTCGTTAGCCATAAGGCATACACCCCCGCCCCTCTTCTAACCAGAAAGATGTTTGTTTCTGTCGGCGCGATGCGTGGAGAAACCCGCTGGCTGCACCGCCTCCGATAGCGTCTCTCCAGTGAGCCATGTTTCCGTGAAGCAAAGAACGTTACAGTCTCTGATGTCCCTCTGGAATGCTACCCTTGCTCGGATTTCATCAACCTTGTTGTCAAGAGACTGGACATTGGCGAGAAGAATGCTAGGGAGTGGTGCACGATGTGCCCGTCTCCGGAGTCTGACCAGAAGACCGCCTTGTTTCCCTCTTTTTCGGAGTCGTTTTTTTGGGGTCGCTGTCCGGTTTGAGAGGCAGAACACAGGATCCGCGTCGCGAAAAACATATTCTTGGTCGTACTGATGGTGAGTTGACGCTGATCTTATATTCAGTAGTTCTTCTCGACTGTATGTAATGAAACCTAGGATGACCTGGGGTACTAATGTAAGAAATAACACGTAAAAAAACTGCATAGTTTCCTAGGAACGCGAAGCGAGGCGGCCATCTCTGTCGGCGCCGGAAGTAGTATAGTTATGTAACAGTTTGGGGCTGGAGTGTCACCACCTTTGAAGAGGGGGATGATCACGGCAGCTTTCCAATCTTTGGGGATCTCAGACAATACGAAAGAGGTTGAACAGGCTAGTAATAGGGGTTGCAACAAGTGTGTTGGATAATTTTAGAAAGAGAGGGTCCATATTGTCTAGCCCAGCTGATTTGTAGGGGTCCAGATTTTGCAACTCTTTCAAAACATCAGCTATCTGGATTTGGGGGAAGGAGAAATGGGGAGGCTTGGGCAAGTTGCTGTAGGGGGTGCAGGGCTGTTGACCGGGGTAGGGGTAGCCAGGTGGAAAGCATGGCCAGCCGTAGAAAAATGCTTACTGAAATTCTCAATTATCGTGTATTTATCGGTAGTGACAGTGTTTCCTAGCATCAGTGCAGTGGGCAGCTGGGAGGAGCTGCTCTTGTTCTCCATGGACTTTACAGTGTCCCAGAACTTTTTGGAGTTTGTGCTACAGGATGAACATTTCTGTTTGAAAAAGCTAGCCTTAGCTTTCCTAACTGCCTGTGTATATTGGTTCCTAACTTCCCTGAAAAGTTGCATATCGCGCGAGATATTTGATGCTAATGCG
This sequence comes from Oncorhynchus kisutch, assembly GCF_002021735.2. NCBI lineage: Eukaryota > Metazoa > Chordata > Actinopteri > Salmoniformes > Salmonidae > Oncorhynchus > Oncorhynchus kisutch. The sequence goes on from NC_034183.2 coordinate 35,662,048, forward strand.
GTACGCCACAGGATGTTTTTGTGCTGGTCAAGGGCAGTCAGGTCATGAGTGAACCAAGGGCTATATCTGTTCATGGTTCTACATTTTTTCAAGGGGCATGCTTATTTAAGATGGTGAGAAAAGCACTTTTAAAGAATAACCAGGCATCCTCTACTGACGGAATGAGGACAATATCCTTCCAGGATACCCGGACCAGGTCGATGAAAGGCCTGCTCGCTGAAGTGTTTTAGGGAGCGTTTGAGAGTGATGAGGGGTGGTCGTTTGACCGCAGACCCATTACGGACGCAGGCAATGAGGCAGTGATCGCTGAGACCCTGGTTGAAGACAGCAGAGGTGTATTTAGAGGGCAGGTTGTTTAGGATGGTATGTATGAGGGTGCCAGTGTTTACAGATTTGGGGTTGTACCTGGAAGGTTCATTGATAATTTGTGTGAGATTGAGGGCATCTAGCTTAGATTGTAGGACAGCCAGGGTGTTAAGCATGTCCCAGTTTAGGTCACCTAACAATACGAGCTCTGAATATAGATGGGGGTGCAATCAATTCACATATGGTGTCCAGGGCACAGCTGGGGGCTGAAGGTGGTCTATAACAAGCGGCAATTGTGAGAGACTTGTTTCTGGAAAGGTGGATTATTAAAAGTAGAAGCTTGAATTGTTTGGGCACAGACCTGGATAGTTAGACAGAACTCTGCAGGCTCTTTCTGCAGTAGATTGCAACTCCGCCCCCTTTGGCAGTTCTATTTTGTCGGGAAATGTTGTAGTTAGGGATGGAAATTTCTAGTGGCCTTCCTAAGCCAGGCTTCAGACACTGCTAGGGCATCCGGGTTAGCAGAGTGTGCTAAAGCAGTGGAAGAAAAAAAACTTAGGGAGGAGGCTTCTAATGTTAACATGCATGAAACAAATGCTTTTATGGTTACAGAAGTCAACAAATGAGAGCGCCTGGGGAATGGGAGTGGAGCTAGGCGCTGCAGGGCCTGGATATATCTCTACATCAACAGAAGAACAGAGGAGGAGTAGGATAAGGGTATGACAAAAGGCTATAAGAACTGGTCGTCTAGTGCGTTCGGAACAGAGTAAAAGGAGCAGGTTTCTGGGTACAGAAGAATTGATTCAAGGCATAATGTACAGACAATGGTATGGTAGGATGTGAATACAATGGAGGTAAACCTAGGCATTGAGTGACGATGAGAGAAGTTGTCTCTAGAGACACCATTTAAACCAGGTGGGGTAACCGAATGTGTGGGAGGTGGAACAAAAGGGCATATTGACCAGGGCTGGAGGTTCTACAGTGAAATAAGTCAATCACTAAACAAAACAGCAATGGACAAGGCATATTGACATTAGGGTGAGGCATGCGTAGCCGAGTTATCATAGGGACCAGTGAGTAGCTAGGCGAGCTGGAGACACGGCGATTCAGACAGCTAGCGGGCCGGGGCTAGCAGAAGAGCCTTAGGGGGACTTTATGACTGAAGAGTCAGTTGTAGCCCCCGCGGATGGTTACGTCGGCAGACCAGTCGTGATGGATAGGCAGTAAAAGGGTCCAGGCCAATTGGCAAAATAGGTATTGTAGCCCAATTGGCAAAATAGGTTTTGTAGCCCAAGAAATTGGCTGATGGATCTCTTCAGCTAACAGTCCTATATGCTCTAGACAGCTAGTGGGCCGCGGCTAGCAGATGGGCACTTCAGGGGACGTGGCAACGGAGGAACCTGTTGAAACCCCCTCGGGAGGATTTCGTCAGTAGACCAGTCGTGATGGATCAGCGGGGCTCTGTGTCGGCAGTAAACGGGGTCCAGGTCAATTGGCAAAATAGGTATGGTAGCCCAAGTAGTGGCTGATGGACCTCTTCAGCTAGCCGGGAGATGGTTCTAGTACGAGGCTAGTTCCAGGCTAACTGGTGCTTGCGTCGGGACAGAGACGTTAGGAGTAGCCACTCAGATAGCTAGCTACGATGATCCAGGTGAAAAGGTTCAGAGCTTGCGGTAGGAATCCGGAGACATGGAGATTTGGTGTAGAAAAAGCAGTCCGGTATGCTCTGGGTTGAATCTCGCTGTGCAGACTGGCAGGAGTTGACCGGGCTAAGGTTAGCTGATGACCGCTAGCAGTGGCTAACTGACTACTAGCTAGTTAGCTGGCTAGCTTCTGTTGGGGGTTCCGGTTCTAAAGCATAGAAAATAGCAGATCCATACCACATTGGGTGAGGCGGGTTGTTGAAATGTTGTAATTGAGGTTTAAAATATACAAAATATGTCCAAAGAAAAAATATATATACATGGGTCACGACAAGACAAGGATGTCTGACTACAAGCAGTGAACACTGATTTTAAAGCAAGACTGACATATGCAGGTGTACATTCAGGATAACTAGGAGACTTAAGAAATACACACCGGTATTGAAATGATACCTAATATGCTTCAGGCAGTGCCAGGACTCATCGTAAGTTTTCTACTGCTTGATTACACCCACCACTCTAACAGAATATTTGCTCTAAAATGTGAAATTAAAACATTTCATTCAACTTGAACCACTAGGCTGTAGTCATGCTTAATAAAAGAGACTCAAAATTACCAGTGAAAGACAAAAAATATATATATATTTTTTTAACTTAAATCATATTTTATAATTTAATACAATGTTCCACTCCTTGGTTTGTGTATTAGTGAACAATCTTCAACTCTCCCTATGCCTCTCCCCAACCTGAATATAAAAAGCTACTTTCTCCCCTTAGGGCTTTCGTGTTACACATCGCACAAGCCAAATAGTGTATTGACTAATGAGTCAATACACAGTCTTAACTTTGAAGTCTTCACACAAGACTACACAACGTAGGCAGCTTTTTTTTTGAGGATTCTATCAGCTCCATTCCATCTTTTATACATTTTTTTTATAATGAGATGTCATGTCTTGCATCAGGCAGCTTCCCCAAGGTCATACCTGCTCTCTCTTCTACCTGATTAACAGGCAGCTCTCTCCCATTTCTGCTTCAATGGCTGGTCTAATGTGGCTTTCACTACGCAGTGCGTATCAAACTTTCTTCTTTGTTTAATTTTTATTTATTTTACCCCTTTTTCTCCCCAATTTGTGGTATCCAATTGTTTAGTTGCTACTATCTTGTCTCATCGCTACAACTCCCGTACGGGCTCGGGAGAGACGAAGGTTGCGAAATTCATGCGTCCTCCGATACACAACCCAACCAAGCAGCACTGCTTCTTAACACAGCGCCATCCAACCCGGAAGCCAGCCGCACCAATGTGTCGGAGGAAAAACCGTGCACCTGGCAACCTTGGTTAGCGTGCACTGCGCTCGGCCCACCACAGGAGTCGCTGGTGCGCGATGAGACAAGGATTTCCCTACCGGCCAAACCCTCCCTAACCCAGACGACGCTAGGCCAATGGTGCGTCGCCCCACGAACCTCCCAGTCGCGACCGGTTACGACAGCCTGGGTGCGAACCCAGAGTCTCTGGTGGCACAGCTGGCGCTGCAGTACAGCGCCCTTAACCACTGCGCCACCCGGGAGGCTCATACTTTGTTCTTGAATAACTCTCCCATACCTGATCTTGGCTTGTGTAGTGAATATCCTACCTGATCTTGCCTCCCTTCTCGGCGCTCTCGTAGTAGAACAGGAAGTGGATCTCGTGGACTCCTTCCTGGTCCGGTCCTCTCAGCCACATGGGCAGCTGGGTAGATTCTCCAGGCTTTAGTGTCCCCTCTCCTAGAGGGATCTCCGTTATCCCTTTACCCCCCGTACCCGCACCGGACACTCCTCCCCTCAACCCTGTCCCTGACCCAAAGTCCCCCTCTGAAACCAGTGTCACCGCAGCAACAGACCCGGGCGTGGCGCCAGGGGGTGTGGCCAGGGTCTTGTAGGCAGAGCAGTTTTCAAAAGAGGTGGGGCTGAGGGGGGTGAGAGGTGTGGCTAAGGAGGAGCTTCCAAAGGTAAAGAAGTCTGGGTGCGTGGACGCCACCCGCAGGCCACACAGGGTAACGCGACTCATGTTACAGAACTCCACGTAAGCCTTCCTGATCTCACCACATAGCAGGGCAGTAGGGAACTGGAGGAAGAATACCTGGGGGGGAATGGGAGAGCGAGGAAGAGGGGTGGGATAGTGATAGAGAAATGGGGACAGAGAGAGGTTAGTTAGTGTGTGACCAGTTACCGTGTAACAGCCCTTCTCAGGAGACTGGCAGATATATAAAGCAGTGATAGGGAGGGACTTGGCTGCCAGTCATTTGAATATAGACTAGTCTGAATCCATCCCATAATTACTCATATACTGCCCAGTTCAATCTAAATGGTAATTCGCAGAAATTGAAAAAGTAGATGGGAGAAATGGTAGATGAAATCTACCATAGACCAATTCACATCGCTGGTATGAAACCATCAGTCATACAGGGAAAGAGGAGGGCAGACGGCAGAGGATAAAGGACGAGCCCTGAATCAAACATTTACCCCCTAGCCATTCCTGTGAATCTAAGAATTACTTCCACCAATCCAATCCTCTCAGATGTACAGAAGTGTCCAGTGAGTAGGGACCTAGAGATCAAGGGGCTAAGGGTTGATTTGGAATTGAGTGAATACCTCTAGCAGGGGCATGGGAGGGGTGATGGTGGGGTCAAGACGTCGGTCAGGACCGTGGCTGACTGAGGTCTTCTCCTCTTTGGTCTGGTTCAACCGCGGTCCCTGGATCTCTAGGTCCTGTCGACCACGAACTGATGTCCCCTCTGCCGCTGAGGGACCTATTGAGAGGATCGCAACCGTCAGGTGAGAGGGACCAAAACAGGATTATAAACCAGGTGGTTCAAGCCCTGAATGCTGATTGGTTGAAAGCCGTGGTATAAAGGATCCTATTCCTCGCGAATGACAGAATTACTATTTACTGGTCTAGTTATGTTTGTAACCAGTTTATAATAGCAATAAGGCACCTCGGGGGTTTCTGGTATACGGCCAATATACCACAGCTAAGGTCTGTATCCAGGCACTCCGTGTAAGCTGTGCTAAGTACAGCTCTTAGCCATGGTATACTGGCAATATACCACACACCCTCTGGCCTTATTGCTTAATTATAGTACTGGTTTCACTGTGCGTGTGTGACTGCATGACCATGTGTATGTTACCTTCGGTCTGTGAGGCTGCGGTGCTGTTGATAGTAGTGTCTCCAGTAGAGGAGGTGGAGGCCAGATTATAGACTAGACCCAGGATGTTGAGCTGACCTGTCTGGTGGGGCAGCAGCTTCAGACGAGCCTGAGGGAGGAGACAGAGAGGAATCAGACAGAAGAAATTGATAGAGACTTTTAATAAGAAAAAGAAGAGACTGTGGGTCAGACATCGAGAATAGTCAGAAGATTAGGGCGAGAGAGGAAACAACAAGAAGAGAGAACTAGAGAATCATAAAAAGGCAGCTTACCAATTTAGTCTCCTCAGGGCTCAGGTAGAACTCTGAGATGACTTCTGTGGCAATGACATCATCTTTCTGTGAAGTCTGCAGCAAGAGGGATTGTAAAAAGTAGAGGTTAAATGAGCCGGCTGATGACATTTGCAGATATGACGAGCTGATTGAAGAATAGTTGGGTCATATTCAACAGGCACCAAACGAAAGAAAACAAACAAATTGTGAGGGACTTATTCTATAAGAAAAAGGTATTTTTGTTTTTGATACAATGTGTACTTATGAATACGACCCTGCTCTTACAGCACTGTAGCCTCAAAGACCAAAGGTAACACACACTCTTACCCTGGGAACACTGGCCTCCTTCTCGTTGCTGATGGGCACAGCATCTCCGACCGAGTCTTCCTGCGTTTGCGGTCGATTGAAGTCTTTGAGTGTAAACTTCCAGAGCAGCGAGAGGTCAGAGAGAACCAGTGGAACCTTTAGAGGGTTCCGGAACACCACCTCAACTATGATGGGTTCTAGAGGGAGAGAGAGAGAGAGAGAGAGCGAGCGACGAGGAGTGGGTAGAGCGAGCGGCGAGGGGAGGGTAGGGCGAGCCACGAGGGGCGGGTAGGGCGAGCCACGAGGGGCGGGTAGGGCGAGCGACAGGGCGGCGAGCGACAGGGCGACGAGGGGCAGGGCGGCGAGCGACAGGGCGACGAGGGGCAGGGCGGCGAGCGACGAGGGGCAGGGCGGCGAGCGACGAGGGGCAGGGCGGCGAGCGACGAGGGGCAGGGCGGCGAGCGACGAGGGGCAGGGCGGCGAGCGACGAGGGGCAGGGCGGCGAGCGACGGGGGGCAGGGCGGCGAGCGACGGGGGGCAGGGCGGCGAGCGGCGAGGGGCAGGGCGGCGAGGGGCAGGGCGGCGAGGGGCAGGGCGGCGAGGGGCAGGGCGGCGAGCGACGAGGGGCAGGGCGGCGAGCGACGAGGGGCAGGGCGGCGAGCGACGAGGGGCAGGGCGGCGAGCGACGAGGGGCAGGGCGGCGAGCGACGAGGGGCAGGGCGGCGAGCGACGAGGGGCAGGGCGGCGAGCGACGAGGGGCAGGGCGGCGAGCGACGAGGGGCAGGGCGGCGAGCGACGAGGGGCAGGGCGGCGAGCGACGAGGGGCAGGGCGGCGAGCGACGAGGGGCAGGGCGGCGAGCGACGAGGGGCAGGGCGGCGAGCGACGAGGGGCAGGGCGGCGAGCGACGAGGGGCAGGGCGGCGAGCGACGAGGGGCAGGGCGGCGAGCGACGAGGGGCAGGGCGGCGAGCGACGAGGGGCAGGGCGGCGAGCGACGAGGGGCAGGGCAGCGCCGGGCCGAGCGAGTGACGCCGAGCGAGCGACGAGAGGCAGAGAGAGGGAGGTAGCAGCGAAAGGGATTGCAAGGTAGCGGCGAAAGGAAGAGACGAGAGGAAGGGAGCAGGATGAGAACAGAGACAACAACTTCTAAAATGCATTAAATTACTAAAATTGTCAATCTACACAATATACCCCATCATGACAAAGGGAACTCAGGTTTTTTGTAATTTTTTTTAGGTTTGAGACCGGAGTGCTGGAGTTGCATCTTCACAGCTGACTTTGAGACTTATGTTTTGCGGGTACTATTTAATGAAGCTGCCAGTTGATGACTTGAGGCATTTGTTTCTCAAACTAGACATCCAATATACTTGTCTTCTTGCTCAGATGTGTACCTGGCCTCCCTTCATTTCTCAGAACAAGAATAGACTGACGAGTTTCAGAAGAAAGGTCTTTGTTTCTGGCCATCTTGAGCCTGTAATCGAACCTACAAATGCTGATGCTCCAGATACTCAACTAGTCTAAAGGCCAGTTCTATTGCTCCTTTAATCAGTACAACAGTTTTCAGCTGTGCTAACATAATTGCAAAAGGGTTTTCTAACGAACAATTAGCCTTTTAAAATTATAAACTTTGATTAGCTAACACCACGTGCCATTGGAACACAGGAGTGATGGTTGCTGATAATGGGCCTCTGTAGATATTCCATTAAAAATCAGCCGTTTCCAGCTACAAGTCATTTACAACATTGTCTACACTGTATTTCTGATAAATTTAAATGGACCAAAAAATGCGCTTTTCTTTCAAAAAACAAGAACATTTCTAAATGATACCAAACTTTTGAACGACAGTGTACATTTGCAAAAAATGACAGAAAACTGTTTTTGCTTTGTCATTATGGGGTATTGTGTGTAGATTGACGAGGGAAAAAATGTGTTAAAAGTCAAGGTGTCTGATTACTTTCCGAAAGGCACTGTGTGTGAGGATAGTGAATTCAATACTATTTATAACGTGCATGTGGTTGTAGGTGAAGGGTTGTGTGAGTGGGCTAAGTATCAAGCTATCAGACATAGTTGAATAGAAGAAAGAGAGATGAGGGAGTGGGATAAGAAAAGAAAGATGTGCTAAAAGGAGAAGGGATGAGAGACAGGAGTGCTTGTGTAGTTACCCTCCACAACAGCAAGCGGGAAGCGGAGGTTGTCCGTCTGACTGTTCAGGCAGCACTGGGTGGATTGAAACGTTGCCGGAACGACCCCACGTTTTGCGGCGGCAACCACCTGTTCCTCGAGGTCCTGCCACATGGCAGCTAGGTCCCGGTCAAACTCCTGGTCCAAGGACACGTGGGTGGCTGCCTGCTTCTCACCTGATTAATAAATCAATATCACAATCAATTAGGGAAGTAATGATTTGCCGATATGCATCAATCCCTGGTTCAAATGTTTAAGATATGAGTGCATTGGTCAGTTGGACCACAAACCGATCCAAATGTAGCATGCATTGGTGAGGAAATAGAATAAAACGTTCCAAAATCGCCAAATCACAAAAATGTTTTTCTCAAATTTCAGATTTGCGTGCTGAACAATGAGTAAGGCCTATTCCTGATCTGATACGTTTGTAAACTGGCTTGCGCAAAGCTGCTTTATAAGTTGAGTGACAACCAATGTAAATTTACTAGCTTACATTTCTCAACTGCGCAGTTGACATTTGTGGTTTACCGGAATGAAAGTAGCCTATGCTACTGCCAGAGAAAACTTATCTGGCTATAGGTAGGCTCACATTCCCCCCCAAAATTTGGGGCTCAAATTCAATTTTATTTTGATTGTTCAGGTTCACCATCAGCAATTGTTTTATGCAATTTTTATATATATATATAATTTTGGGGGGGAATGTGAGCCTACCTATAGCCAGATAAGTTCTCTCTGGCAGTAGCATAGGCTACTTTCATTCCGGTAAACCACAAATGTCAACGGCGCAGTTGAGAAATGTAAGCTAGTAAATTATTTCTTTATTTTTAGATTTACAGTATAAAGTTAATAATTTCACAACATGGACAGCAGAAGAGCTCAGAGTCCATCAAAACTATTAAGATTGAGACGGTGAAAGTACATATTTGATAAATATATAGCAGAACTTCAGATATGTCATAGCTAATTTAAAAATATAAATATTGATAAATTACACTTTAAATCTACAAAAATGACTAATTCATGGCTGATTGTGATTTCAGATCAAAAGTGGGGAGGGGACAAAGACCAAACATTGCCCCACCCCCCTAACTGATAGTAGTGTGGTAGATGCCCAGTTTCCCTCATGGCTCAGCTCAGAATCGCACCAAATAATTTCAAACTAAAACATATCGTTCCTGTATCATATTGGAGCCCATGTATCTAGATGCGTATCAAATCGTCTTGAAAGTGAAAGACTCCCATCCCTACGATCAATCGATCACAACCAATTAATTGATCAATCAATCAGGTCATTATGGATCAAACCAGCACTGTGCAGTAGCACATATAATGTATAGTGAAATAATACAACTGAACAAGGACATTTTGGGCAAAATAATAAAATAAAAATGTCTATGAGTTGGTTGGTGCAAAAGGGATACAAACATACACACTCCTACAAACCTTCCATAAATGTCACACTATCTCTGGTGGCTCTGTTGTCACAGACAGTGTCAGGGGATAAATGACTCATCTAACTTCATGTTTATGTGACCTTCAGTCCTCAACACCAACACTCCCCACTTATGACACACACACACGTATGTAACTGTATGCCACGTCTCAAACCCCACAGGACAATACCTCCTTTTGTGCTGAAAATGTGTTTTTGATTTGAAATTAAATGATTATGTTTTGTTTGGAGGGCCTGTTTAAATGAAGCAGCTGTAATCAGTGGACGGCAGGAAGGAACTTTCTTCAGCCCAGGCAGCCACACTTTGGCAATGTCTGAAACGGCACCCTATCCCCTACTTGGTCAAAAGATGTGCACTATATAGGGAGCCATTTGGGACTCAATCTTTGACTCCTCTGATATTCAAAGTTTCACTCTAATGACGAAGATAGTCGCTCAGCAGCAGTGCGCAAACACTAGACATACGTCTCGTTTCAGTCTCAAAACGCACATTTAAATTCATACACAAGGCACTCGGTCTCACCGCAATTTTTTTGTAGCATGAAATGTATGATTGGTGAGCAGAGCAGTGCTTGTGTTTGTCGCAGTCTTACCCTCTGCCAGGCGGCGTTCATGACCGAAGTAGACCCTGGTGGCAGAGCTGTTGATGCAGGGTAGGGGCAGCTGGGGTAGCGCCACCTCACATGCCCCCGTAACATTCTGGAGGAAAAGGTAGAGAGCAAGGAGACACTTAACACACACAAGGCTGTGGCGGTCTTGGAATGAGGTTAGAGAAATTGGCCAGGCCAATGTACACGGTGGGAGGGAACGACGACTCAAAAGAAACACGTGGCTTTTCTCCACAACTACACTATTGTGTGGCATTTAATTATTATCATTCAAGTTAATGTTACTTCTAAATATTAGTCTAGTATACAAATCAAGAAATGCCAGATTAGAGGATTCACATTTTCGTATTGACACAACTTAACACGGCTACCAGACTCAAAAGAAACGTGCAATTTCACTATTGTAATACACTTAGTGTACACACACACAGTACCAGGACAACAACAGTATTGCGGCAAGGAAACAAAATACGAAGTGGATGTGACTTCTTTAGGAAAACAGCTCTAATATTAGGGGTGAAAGTAAGGCGGTACAATCCGGTAATATTGGGGGTATGCCGTACCGGAAAACATGAGCCCATCACAATAATTAAAGCAAAATGTCAAGTAAAATCGAGGCTTTTACACCACTTTATCACTTCTGCATTTGAAATGCATGAAAAATTTGCGAACGGAGTACAAAAAAGTTTGTATAGCCTAGTCTCCAAAATATGATTTGATGAAAACATTGAAACGTGCAGACAGCAATGGATGCATAAATTCTGGCCTAATGACAATTGCCAAATGTCGTGACAGTTTTTGGTGTTTTGTGTAACAGATGTCTCTTTCCATTCACCACTGTTTGGAGGCTGGAAATATATTGCAAGTGACTTGAACGTGTGCAGGTAGCCGAGTAAAGAAAAACTTTGAAGTGATTGTTTGACAATGCGATGAAAACATGACTGGTTGTGTCAATTCCAGAATAAAAGGTAATGCATTCAAAAAGTTAAATGACAAATCTTTACGACTAGGTCCACAGAGAAACTATTGAATTAATAGGGATTCTATACTGTATCCAATTCTATGATTAGGCCCATACATTTTTGGATGCACCCACATATAGGAGGTTCTGTACCAGGAAGAAAATGTATTCTCTGTTCACCCCTGCCTAATGTAGAAAACATGTTTTTGTCATCCAGAGTCATATCCATATGTATTTACTGTCCAAGCTATAGCACACTATTCTACATACTGCAGGTTTGTAAAAGGACCAAAATACAAGGAAAGTTGTGTTTTTTTAAAGATACATGTTCCATCTTAAATAACTGCCTCATGTCTTTCTGGGTAATGGAGTCCTGATGGACAGCAGGCTAGCCAATGATTCGCTCCCACTGGCTGGAGCAAACCCAGGAGTGAGTCAACATGCCCCCACTCTAGTCTAGTTGGGAGGGCCAGGGAACAGAGTAATGTCAAGATACCGGAATTTTGACTTTGATACCAGGGTTAGTATCACAATGCTCGATACCAAAACAACACCACAGCAAAAAAAAGTACTGTAGAAGAGCTGTGAGAAGGTCAGTTGTTAGAAATAAATTATATGGGTTCCCAAAATAACTGCTCTTTATCAAATCTAATTTCAGAGGACGTATAAATAACTTTTGGAAAGGTCCGAGTCAGGGCTAGCCATTAAATAAAAAGTATGGTCCACAAATTTAAGTAGGGTTGGACGGGATCCACCCCCAAAACATACCGCGCGGTATACGGTATTACCAAAATGTGCACACAAGGGGCATTATTTCAACAACAAAAAACAAGGATCTTGATCGAGGGGATTGAATGTCTCTTCTGTAACCAAGCACTTTGATCTTGACATCCAGGCACTTAGCTTGAAAGTTTGCAAACCAAATGCACAGCTGGATATATTTTATTTCTCATAGATACAGTGGGGCAAAAAAGTATAGTCAGCCACCAATTGTGCAAGTTCTCCCACTTAAAAAGATGAAAGGCCTGTAATTTTCATCATAGGTACACTTCAACTATGACAGACAAAATGAGACCAAAAAAAACTAGAAAATCACATTGTAGGATTTTTAATGAATTTATTTACAAATTATGGTGGAAATTGAGTATTTGGTCACCTACAAACAAGCAAGATTTCTGACTCACAGACCTGTAACTTCTTCTTTAAGAGGCTCGTCTGTCCTCCACACATTACCTGTATTAATGGCACCTGTTTGAACTTATCAGTATAAAAGACCTGTCCACAACCTCAAATAGTCACACTCCAAACTCCACTATGGCCAAGACCAAAGAGCTGTCAAAGGATCTCTTATCCTTTTATCCTCTTATCACACAGATGTCTCAAGATTTGAGGAGCACGAAATTGGCATGCTGACTGCAGGAATGCCCACCAGAGCAGTTACCAGATAATTTCATGTTAATTTCTCTAGCATAAACTGCCTCCAACGTCATTTTAGTGAATTTGACAATACGTCCATCACATGTATGGCGTCCCCCATTGGGGACAGAGTGCCCCATGAGGGCGGTGTGGTTATGGTAAGGGCAGGCATAAGCTACGGACAACGAACACGATTGCATTTTATCGAAGGCAATTTGAATGCACAAAAAAAAAAACAATGACGAGATCCTGAGGCCCATTTTCTGTTAAGGAATCTGTGACCAGATGCATATCTGTATTCCCAGTCATGTGAAATCCATAGAGTCGGCCTAACGAATTCATTTCATTCAATGATTTCCTCATATGAACTGTAACTCAGTCAAATCAATGAAACTGTTGCATGTCGCATTTATATATTTGTTCAGTATAATTATAAGCAGTGGCGTAGCGCACACCCCCGTTTCGAAATATACGTATACCGGGGTATGACCCAAGCCTCGAACTGGTGCTACTGTATACTTGGCTCTGTAAAGAATAATCTCAGCTAAAGTCCAACACCAACAAATAAACAATCTATGAAGTCCAACAGATACACTGCACACACACACAGCACTCCAAATGTTATTACGTTACAGCCTTATTCTAAAAAAAAATGTTTGTCCTCATCCATCTACACACAATACCACATAATGACAGTAAAAACAGGTAGCAAAAAAAACAGAAAAACCTTGTTTACATAAGTATTCAGACCCTTTGGTATGAGACTCGAAATTAAGCTCAGGTGCATCCTGTTTCCATTGATCATCCTTGAGATGTTTCTACAACTTGATTGGAGTCCACCTGCAGTCAAATCAATTGATTGCACATGATTTGGAAAGGCACATACCTGTCTATATTAGGTCCCACAGTTGAGCAAAAACCAAGCCATGAGGTTGAAGGAATTGTCTGTAGAGCTCCGAGACAAGGTTGTGTCAAGGCACAGATCTGGAGAATGGTACCAAAACATTTCTGCAGCATTGAAGGTCCTCAAAAACAGTGCCCTCCGTCATTCTTAAATGGAAGAAGTTTGGAACTACCAAGACTCTTCCTACAGCTGACCACCCAGCCAAACTGCGCAATCGGAGGAAAAGGGCTTGGGTCAGGGAGGTGACCAAGAACCCGATGGTCACTCTTGACAGGGCTCCAGAGTTACTCTGTGGATATGGGAGAACCTTAGAGAAGGACAACAATCTCTGCAGCACTCCACAAATCAGGCCTTTATGGTAGACTGGACAGACGGAAGCCACTCAGTAAAAGGCACATGACAGCCCACTTGGAATTTGCCAAAAGGCTCCAAAGGACTCAGACCATGAGAAACAAGATTCACTGGTCTGATGAAACCAAGATTGAACTCTTTGGCCTGAATGCCAAGTGTCACGTCTGGAAGAAACCTGGCCCAATCCCTACGGTGAAGCATGGTGGTGGCAGCATCATGCTGTGGGGATGTTTTTCAGCGGCAGGGACTGGGAGACTAGTCAGGATCGAGGGAAAGATGAACAGAGCAAAGTACAGCGAGATCCTTGATAAAAATTCTCCAGAGCACTCAGGACCTCAGACTGGGGTGAAGGTTCACCGTCCAACAGGACAATGACCCTAAGCACACAGCCAAGCTTGTATCATCATATGCAAGAAGACTCGAGGCTATAATCGCTACCAAAGGTCCTTCAACAATGTACTGAGTAAAGGGTCGAGGGGGGGGGGGGGGGGGGTAAAGATATGGATGGGGTGCAGGTGGTTGGACAGAGACCAGTTGGGCTGGGTGGAATTGGGAGTATAGGCCACCTGAAAATCCTGTGTGATCAACATGATAATTTTTCTGTATGAATTTCTTACTTTAGTACATTTTTGAGTGAAAGCCCATGTTAAATAAACTGAATAAACACAGAGATACAAAACATTAAGGACACCTTCCTAATATTGAGTTGCACCTGCCCCTTTTGCCTTCAGAACAGCCTGAATTCATCAGGGCATGGACTCTACAAGGCGTTGAAAGCGTTCCACAGGGATGCTGGCCCATGTTGACTCCAATGCTGCCCACAGTTGTGTCAAGTTGGCTGCATGTCCTTTGGGTGGTTAACCATGCTTGATACATATGGGGAAAACCCAGCAGCATTGCAGTTCTTTACACAAACCGGTACACTTGGCACCTACTACCATACCCAATTCAAAGGCACGCAAATCTTGTGTCTTGCCCATTCACCCTCTGAATGGCACACACCCACAACCCATGTCTCAATTGTCACAAGGTTTAAAAATCCTTCTTTAACCTTCATCTACATTGAATGAAGTGACATCAATAATCGATCATGGATTCACCTGGTCAGTCTACGTCATGGAAATAGGTGTCCTTAATGTTTTGTACAGTGTATGAATTTATATGAATATTGTACCTGTACACGATGCAACACTAGGACAGCCTGTGTCATTCCAGAGTCTATCACACATGGCCTTGTTCAGGGGTATAGAGATACTCTAAGGAAGGCTTCCTGAGCCTCCCAGGCTGTATTAAGGTAATATTGAGGTTATGTATAGGTTGTGTTGTAATCTTGTTTTCTTGACTCCCTGCTGTGGGGTTGTAATAATGTGCTAACGTTGTGGAAAGGTTGTTTTAAGGTTGTGAAAGGATTTTTATTAACATTGTGTGTTACCTTGTAGACGTAGAGGTATTCCCGGAGGAAGGCTCCCTGCTGTGTGGAGGTCTGCTGGCTGTCATTGGTGAGGATGTGTCTGAAAGCTGTGACAGCGTTCTCTGGTTGGCGCAGGGTGAAGGACTGGCGGCCAATAGTGAAGTTGATATGGTCCTCAGCCAGGGACCAGCCTTTACCCTTATACACCTGCATGGCCTGGCAGTAACACCGCAACGCATGGCGCTTCTACAGGGAGGGAGAGAGAGGGGGGGAAGATACAGAATGGGATAGAGAAACAGCAGAAAGCAAGAGGAAGACCGAAGAAAGCGGAGGGGAAGATAATGACAGAGAGAGAGAAAGAGAGAGGGGGAGAAAACAATCAACACACTCCATCAAGAGTTCTGAAATGGAATGCTCTAACAATTCTAGAACTTTGAAGACGGCAGGCCTCCCGCTCAAACGGGGCTTCAGAAGGACAGAAACCATATCACACGTCTGACCCACCAGTAGAATCACTCCTGTCTCACCTCACCACATTGTTTTTAAAAAGGCCTCATTGGTCACATTCTGCTTTTAAAATGGCCTGATTGGCATTTACACACCCACAATTCCTCTTTACCAGGAATTTATATAACCAAGTACATAGTACCTCCCTGTTTCACCCTCTTCAGTTGCATGTCTACAGAACAAAGCCTAACTTTAGCCTGTTTCAGTCCCACTCACCTGCCCTGCCTTGCTGAAGCGATGTCCTGCCAGGATCATGTGGAAGGCAAACTTCCTGACCATGGGGTTCCGCATGTTAATGAAACAGTGGGCTGCCTGCTCCAATAGGAGGGCAGAACGCAGGTCAGAGTCCTGGGAGGGAGATAGACCGGGTTATACAGGTTAGCTAATACCTTGAACATACCACACAACATTTTAATTGAACTTTTAATTATACAGGTTAGTCTAACTTAGATAAAATCTTGTTTGCAAGAGAAACCTGTTCAAGACGGCAGTAACATTACAAAAGTTTCACACATAGATAGAAGCTACATGTAACAGTGATTTGACTGCTACAGAATTACACAGATCCAGAGGTTAATCGACAGTGTAAAAACAAAGAACCTGATACAATGATAAATCAGAAGTAGCGTCTAGAGCCTGATCAATGTTCATTTGGGTCCAATACCAATTCTTTGGGGGGGGGGGGGACAAACACTTATCGATACTGTTTTACAGCGAGGAAATTAAATCATTATTCCACAGTGAATTGTCATAAATTGCCATCCAACTGAGCAATTGTCTAAGAAAAATGCTTCAAATGTTGTCTTCTTACATTGTGACAATGACATGAGAATGGCCGCAAGTGTTCAGATAAGCATGAGACTTTTCCCCATCCCATTTACTGAATAACGATATAGAGTTAGAAGGCCAATATCAGTCGATAATATCGGTGACCTGATATATCGGTCTTGCTCTAGTGGAGTCTTCCTCTCACCTCACTGGTCATCTTGATGAGGAGGGTAGCAGCATCAGAGTACTTGGCCTGACTCTTCAGTACCTCAGCACTGAGCAGAGCACAACGTTCAGCTAGAACCATGTTCCTGTATGGGGGAAAAGACTTTCATAAAACATTCTTACACACAGCACCACAGGGGTGAGAGAGCCTATTGTAGTTATGTGGCTTACGTGCGGCTTTTCAGCCAGGAGGTTGATTATTTTAGCTTACTGGGCATTGTTAGTCAATGTGCAATTTTGTGACAACACATGAAAGTGTGTGTGTGTGTTAATGTCGTACTTGGACACATCTCTGTAGGTCTGTATTGCCGTGTCCATGTAGTGTGCTGGATACGGCCTTGGAGCTCCAACTTGAAGAAACGCAGACACTGCTGCCATCTCCTACAGACAGAGAGATGAGTGAGGGATGGATGCAGAGAGAGAGAGAGAGGGGAGATCAGGGGAAAGAGATGAATGAGAGAGAGGAGAAAGAGAGCAGAGTGTGAGAGAGGGGCAGCAAAAGAAGAGAAAGATAATAATTTCAAATAAATCCATACAACCATCCGTGTTGAGTGTTATAAATGGTGGGTGTGTTGAGGCTAGGTATCAGACACGTGAGGGGCGGTCACGGTTCCAGACCATCGGCCTGCCATTAATATTCTGGCTACACACACACACACACACACACGTCTGCCATTAATATTCCGGTGACCCAGAAAGCCATGAGGCGTGGCAGCATCCTTAAAACTGCAGGATGCTAGGACGGGCAGCAGAGGGCAGGGAGATCAATACGGTGTGTGTGTGGCCATTTTCCAATATCATTCAGTGTTGGTTATCTGTCTAGGGAAAGTAAGATTACGATGTTGCCGCGATGCTTTCTTCAGATGTGCACCGGTGACGCCACCTCTAGGTCTGTCTCTGTGCCTTCAATTATGCAAATTACAGAGTTTGTTCTATATGTTCCATGACTCCTCTGAACATTCTACAAGAGAAACTCCACATTTATCTTCTTTCTAGTCTGCTGTGGTAGATACGTACTGCTCAGGTCTCCAAGAGTACAACAAAAACATGTTTTGCTGACGTCATTCAGAGGTGCAGGGTGGATTGATGTGCGTGTGCTCAGTCTTAGTACTGCTGATATGCTGCTGCTGCCGCCAAGCACTTACTTAACCTTCTGGCATCTCAACCTTACCTTCTGCTGT
This sequence comes from Oncorhynchus kisutch, assembly GCF_002021735.2. Lineage (NCBI taxonomy): Eukaryota > Metazoa > Chordata > Actinopteri > Salmoniformes > Salmonidae > Oncorhynchus > Oncorhynchus kisutch. Next base: position 35,679,722 of record NC_034183.2, read on the forward strand.
GTCCTTTCCACAAGACAGTTCACAAACCTTCAAGACCATGTATTTTGTGTGTGTGCGCATGCGATGTGTGTGTATGAGCACGTGTATGCATGTGTGTGTTCACGCGATATGTGCATTCTCTCTGAGTGTGTTGTCTTTCCATCAGTGTACGTGCGTGTTCTCACCAGTGCCCCAGCGGCATAGAGCATGGCCTGGTCAGAGAGGAAATCCTTCTTGGCCGTGTGGTAGCAGCTGTACGCCAGGTCATAGAGCTGAACCAGGAAACAAAGGTCAGCCATCTTCCTGATCTGCAGCTCAGGGGCTTCTGGGGGATAGCTAATGACATCACACAGGACGGAGAGCAAAGGTCAGACAGCTCAGGAGATACCGAGGCGGAGGTGTTAGCAAACTGCCATCCAGAACCATTCTGAAGTTGCCTCACCAAATGGCAGCCTAGTGTTCTCTATTTAGTGTACTACTTTTGACCAGGGCCCATAGGCTGATGGCAAACCCCCATCCAGAACAATTCAATATGCAAACTGTACACTGCTTTGGGTGAAAGCCTAGAGCTAATTTCTGATGAGTTCAAACTCTCTCCATCCTGTCCTTCGGCACCTCTGATCAGAAACGTGGATGGTTGAACACAGTAAATGTGTGATTGTGTGCATACCGTATGTACCAGACAGTGTGATCTAAAGCGTGATCTGTTAATAATGAGAGAACTCTGCCTTTCTTTACAAACACTAGTCAGTAAGCAGTGTGATAGTAAGTGCTAAGACCAAAGCTAACTGGACAATCTCCTCGCTAATGGTGATATGATGGTGATGAAGAGGAAGGGGATGTACATACAGGAGGCCAGAAGTGTTCTTCAGTTCAGCGATACTCTTCTCTGGAACTTTCCCTCCTCCAAACCACTTCTTAGTGGCAGAGAAAAGAGAGCGACTCAAGCCTTTCCTGGAGACCAGCTACAGAGGGAGGGATGGAGTGAGAGAGAAGGAATGAGTTCAGATCATTAGGAGGCCAACGGTCATATCATTAATCATGTCCATCAATCCCTCCCTCCAAGATTTCAGTTTTTTTTGGGAGTGGTATTTGCAGGCAAAAAAGCTTTATTTTTGCATAGCAATCTGCGATGGTTTTGTCCAATATTTCCTTTTTTGTAGTGCAGTAACTTGACAGTTTTATGCTGTAATATTGAAGTGTTTTATGCGGTTATTGATCAAATTAGAAATTCCTCGCATAACATGCAGGGAATTGGCGATTTTGCTAAATAAAATAAATAATGCAATAGCAAAAGGACTGATGAATCAATATCTGACAGGGAGTTGGTGGCAGCAGTCACGGGACAATTAGCAATAAACGTGTCAATATAAGAACAACACAGTGGCAATATTATATTACCGGATCACACATTTACGCGGTCACTGAGCCGTCTCATGGTCATTGTGCATGCGTCTCTCTACCTGGTCATTGAGCTGTCTGATGTTCTTCTCTATGTGAGGCAGTAGTCCCCTGAAGGTAAACTCCTGGATGAACAGTCTGATGCGGTCGTGGTCGTTCAGCGTGAGGCACGCCCCATGGCTGGTGGCCGCTGCCACTCCCGTGGTGAGGGGCGGTGGCTTGGTTTCCACGGCGACGGCCCTGAGAGCGTCGAGGCTACCGGGCGTGTCACTGGGTGTATCCAGCTGGAGGGGATGGGTGTTGTCCAGACTGTTGACCAAGACTCCATCTGATGAACGACACACAATGTCATTGTCAACAATGTGAAGGCGTGTGGCCAGACTGTTGGTGATTCCGTCTGGGTAAACAACAACAAAACATGGTCAAGTACATTAAGCACATGATGGATGTGCGTCAAGAATGTTGGGAAACTCAATTATCAAACAAATCATCAACACCATGCTGTCAACCCAGGCAGGCTTCAGATTGATTAGTAAAGAGCCTAGAGTATAGCTGAATTAAATAAGTCAACTGAACTAGAGTGGTGTCTTTATTTATGCCGTCAATCTTTCAGTAGAGTGAGAGGAAGGCATCAGATACACAACAGGTGTAAAAGAGGCTTCAACTATACAAATGTGTATTTTACACGTTTGAAATATATTTTTCCCAACCACCTTGGAGTTGCTGAGCGCCAAGCTCTTTTCAGCTGAGCCACGAGTACGCGTAGACGCAGTCGGATTGAGGAGTGGCCGACGACATGGAAATCTTCAGCTCCCGAGTACTGCTAAGTGGCTACGCCTACCTTTCTCTTCCGAGTCATGTCCATCCACCTCGGATGTTCCTCCAACGTTGTTCTCTACAGCAGTGTTGTTCACCACTACAGGGGCTGGATCCTCATACTGATCCTGGAACAGCCATGAGCAAACACAGAAAGATGAGTCATGTTTAATAGGCACGCAATGGAAGAAAATATTCAGAAACAGTAAAACAGGAAGGTGCTAAGCTGAACTTGTCCAATAATCAACGTTCATTTTCTTTTCCTGTTGCAAAACCATGTGTCCTAATGAACCCGACAATGGTACTGTCGGTTGTATGCTACTGTACATTAGCAAGTAGATACTTGGAACACTTAGTCTGGGCCCCAACTGTACCTGGCTTTGCAGGCTACTCTTGTGAAGGTACTGGCTCCATGGGTCTGGGATCTGTTCGTCTGCTCCCGCTGCCGCCGTACGAGAGTTGACCTTCAACAGGTAACAACCCTGAGCACCATACCTCTGCTTCATATCCTCATACACAGAGTCAGCCCTGTGAGAGGGGGAGAGAGAGAGAATTAAGGGAATCCATAACTGCTGATGAGGAGCGGCGTCAACACCTTCCTGATTACTGCACGCGCACACAGGGTTAGCCGAGGTCAATGGATTAAAGAGAAGGAGAGCTGAGGTCATAGACCTGGCTGTCAGATGTTGTGTGCGTGTGCGCACTTGCATGTCTGCGGTGTTTGCGTCACTACTACCTCACCTCTGTTCATCTCCCTGGCTCATGTCGTGCAGTAGGACGTAGTACTTGAGTGTGTTGGGGATGAACCACTTGGGGTTGGTGTACTCGCCGCTGTGCTGGATCCTGTGCTGCTCCTGAGACAGCTTGAGGAACTTCTCCACTGGTACAGCCTCACTGGACGACACCACCAACAGACCTGCAGGGACGGCCGTCAAAGAACCACAACCAAAAAGAGCGAGAAGGAAAGGGGGAGGCAACCACGCAGACGGAGAACGAGGGAGGGTAGGGAGAGGATGGTGAAAACAGAGAGGTAAAGAATACCGTGAGAAAAAGGAGTGAGTGAGTGAAGAGAGAGAACTTGTCTCTCATCATCATAGTGTTCATTCTACTACGTTGAAGCAGTGAGAAGGATACAGGCGAGGTAGTGGTTGAGGAACTCATGGTCGGAGGCAGGCATGGACTGGAGGAAGCTCTCTCTGTACGCCTCAAACCAGGGAGTCGTGGCTAGAGAGATAGGACAACAAGATGAGAGAGAGGACATTACTCTAACCAGGTCTCACCTCCACACAACACCACCCTGAGAGTGGAGCTGCATAGAGCACCTGTAGCCGACACCCGGGGGGAGGGGGGGAGAGGTCTACACACACACCAGGGTCAACCAGCCAGGAGAGGCCATCACAGGTGACACACACACTAGGGTTGGGCGATATTACGATAGCATAGTCTATCAATGATTGACAGCCATCGTCTGTCGCGTTCCCATCGACGATGGCTTAGCCTACTTTAACTTCACTGGCACCGCAGAGTAAAGAAACGTCTTGCACAAGTTTAAGCTTATTAAGAAAGAAATTATCCATGCAGGACTGAAAAATGACTAATAACTTATCCTCCTACTAGGCCTATCATAAAAGTTAGTTACGAACAGTAGCTTATTTCCCAAATATTCTAGCTTAAGGCGTTGTCCTAAAGTTGCAGTGACAATCTATAGCCTAAGCTATTCTCAATCGCAGATTTATGAGATCTAGAATATTCTTTACTTGCTTTATTTGCCTCATAGAATAATAGTAATTATCCAGTTCTGAATGCGGTACAATGCTTCTATCCAGCCCATGATGTATAACCTGACTCAATATGGTAAGACAGACTGAGGAACAGACACTGCGCCATCATGTGCGCGCCACACAGGCAGACACACACTAGTTCCATGCTGAAGCTCCTCCACCAGGAAGGAATATTTGAAAAAATTTGAACTTAACCTCTGCCCAGGCTTTAAACATCATTATCTTTCACCCAATAGTCGCTTAAGTTGAGTTTGGGGCGGGGGGGGGGGGGGCTGGCCAATAGGAGGAAATACTATTTAAAGAAATGTTTGATGGGTACATAATCACGATAGGACAAAGGTCGACGTCGCCCAACCCTCACACACACACACACAGCTGAAGGTTCTGATTGCAGAGGTGAAACAAATGATATTCTGAGAAAGATTTGATGAATTCCTGATTAGCCAGATGGGAGTAGGGTTTGTACCACTACCGGATTCTTCTTTTATCCTAAACCCATTGAGATGCAGAGAGCATCATGCTGCTTGTTGTAGACTACATTTGTCATCAAGAGATTCACCAATTATTGTCCGAATAACAAAAATCAGCAGGAGTATATAATGTTACCATGTCCAAATGTAGACATCAACTACGTAAAGTAACACCTGTGTGTGTGTGTGTGTGTGTGTGAACAAAGAATGAGTGCGAAGCGTAGTCTGCATACTGACTCGGGTACTGTCTGAACTTGTCCAATAAGAAGCTCTCATGAGCTTTAATAATGGTGGCCCTAATGAACACAACCTGGGTAATTCTGCCATCTCTGGTGTGAGTTCTCTGAACAGCTCCTTCGTGACACAGACTAGTACTCCCTCCTTCCACATTCATCACAACACAAAGACAGCAGGCTGTGTGTTTGGACACAGGCACAACAGCATTATGAGGATCAACAGGTGACCCCCTCGTCCATTTTACAGATGATTAGGCGGTAATACATTTACAGTGGTCATTTTATGGCAGGGAAATCATTCAAAAAAACCTCTAAAGCAACCAGTGCTCGGCCTTTGAAAAATGTAAAGACAAAAGATGACATCAAGTCAAAACAATGTTAGTGTCAATTTGGTGACAAGTGTACCCAGAGCGACCAAATACACCAACATTGGATTTCATCAAACAAATTGTCTGTGTTTTTTAACACTTGTGCTATGCTTGTGTACAAACAGGCATGCTATGTGTCTTCCATCACGAGGACCACCAGTTAGTAACCTACTGATTGAGAGAAACCCAAACGGATCAAGAGTTCTATGCTACTTACAGACCAACTATTTGAAATAATTTCCCATACTTAACCTGTGCTTGATTGAGCTTGCCTGGCACAACAGGACCAATAGAAAAGTCCCAAAAGTGCAAACACTGCCTACCTGGCACTCCAGTCAACAAAGTATTTGAAATTAATTCAAATAGTATTTGAACCCAGGTCTGTTTGTTCCTAAATAAAGCCACGGGCTACAAGGGAAACCTTGCGTGAGTGAGTCAGGAGTGAGCAACAGAGAGCTCACTTCAGTTAGTTCAGTGAGTGATCTCAGTATCTGAGAAGCACACGGCAGTCGAGATTCATCTCAGTTTAAAGCTTTCTGTTTTGAATCAATTCCAATTCCCCGTTATCAATTTTTAATTCACTGTTTGAGAGAAACCCCTTTAACTTGGAGTTAGAGTTAATGCCGGGGGGAAGTCCGAGTGCCCAGAGTTGCGGCTCAGAAAGCAATAGGCCATAGCCAATTAGGGGGCGTATGTATGACTGTAAGGCACTTTGGGACCTGTATAAATAAAATGTAATTGACTGAGACCACAGAAGTGAGAGTACAGGAAGTGTTCAGGACATAAACAATTCCCCACCCTGACTTCAAACAGCTTAAGATAGAAAGCATAGTTTCCATTTCCACTGGCTCCTCAAGTCTCAGGACTCTGGAATGCAGATATCTTACAAGACACCCTATCTAATATCCTGGGATTTAGATATAGGCCTAGGCCAATTATATATAAAGAACACTGACTAAAATATCCCACTTTACACCCATCCTTTATACACTGCTCAAAAAAATAAAGGGAACACTTAAACAACACAATGTAACTCCAAGTCAATCACACTTCTGTGAAATCAAACTGTCCACTTAGGAAGCAACACTGATTGGCAATACATTTCACATGCTGTTGTGCAAATGGCATAGACAACAGGTGGAAATTATAGGCAATTAGCAAGACACCCCAAATAAAGGAGTGGTTCTGCAGGTTGGTGACCACAGACCACTTCTCAGTTCCTATGCTTCCTGGCTGATGTTTTGGTCACTTTTGAATGCTGGCGGTGCTTTCACTCTAGTGGTAGCATGAGACGGAGTCTACAACCCACACAAGTGGCTCAGGTAGTGCAGCTCATCCAGGATGGAACATCAATGCGAGATGTGGCAAGAAGGTTTGCTGTGTCTGTCAGCGTAGTGTCCAGAGCATGGAGGCGCTACCAGGAGACAGGCCAGTACATCAGGAGATGTGGAGGAGGCCGTAGGAGGGCAACAACCCAGCAGCAGGACCGCTACCTCCGCCTTTGTGCAAGGAGGAGCAGGAGGAGCACTGCCAGAGCCCTGCAAAATGACCTCCAGCAGGCCACAAATGTGCATGTGTCTGCTCAAACGGTCAGAAACAGACTCCATGAGGGTGGTATGAGGGCCTGACGTCCACAGGTGGGTGTTGTGCTTACAGTCCAACACCGTGCAGGACGTTTGGCATTTGCCAGAGAACACCACTGCCGCCCTGTGCTCTTCACAGATGAAAGCAGGTTCACACTGAGCACATGACAGACATGACAGAGTCTGGAGACGCCGTGGAGAACGTTCTGCTGCCTGCAACATCCTCCAACATGACCGGTTTGGCAGTGGGTCAGTCATGGTGTGGGGTGTCATTTCTTTGTCTGCACAGCCCCCCATGTGCTCGCCAGAGGTAGCCTGACTGCCATTAGGTACCGAGATGAGATCCTCAGACCCCTTGTGAGAGCATATGCTGGTGCGGTTGGCCCTGGGTTCCTCCTAATGCAAGACAATGCTAGACCTCATGTGGCTGGAGTGTGTCAGCAGTTCCTGCAAGAGGAAGGCATTGATGCTATGGACTGGCCCGCCCGTTCCCCAGACCTGAATCCAATTGAGCACATCTGGGACATCATGCCTCGCTCCATCCACCAACCATCCATTGCACCACAGACTGTCCAGGCGGATTCTTTAGTCCAGGTCTGGGAGGAGATCCCTCAGGAGACCATCCGCCACCTCATCAGGAGCATGCCCAGGCGTTGTAGGGAGGTCATACAGGCACGTGGAGGCCACACTCATTTTGACTTGTTTTAAGGACATTAGATCAAAGTTGGATCAGCCTGTAGTGTGGTTTTCCACTTTAATTTTGAGTGTGACTCCAAATCCAGACCTCTATGGGTTGATAAATTTGATTTCCATTGATCATTTGTGTGATTTTGTTGTAGGCACATTCAACTATGTAAAGAAAAAAGTATTTAATAATAATATTTCATTCATTCAGATCGAGGATGTGTTATTTTAGTGTTCCCTTTATTTTTTTGAGCAGTGTATATGAAGAGACTATTTTATGTGTCCAATGTTCTTCCTTTTGGTGTAGGATGCAGGGAAAGATAGTTCCATTACCAAGATTATATCAAAATGAGCTCTAACTTCCTGAATGAGCTCTAATGAGCTCGAACTTCCTGAACCCGCATAACAAGACCATTTCTGAGACAACCAGTATAGAGTACACATACTTATATGGAAAAGTACACAAACATATGCAGGGATGTGATCAGGGCAACGTAGTAAAATCAGGAAATGTTTGATTTTTGCTTATACATTGAAGACAATGTAAGAAAGGCAGGAATTGCTGATTGATCAGAAGAAAAAAGAAATAAATCACATCCCTGATATAGACATCTGAAGCTACTACCTTGTGAGAGAGCAGAGAGAATAAGGAGAGATGGTAGAGTTCACTACACGGGTCTGCTACGGAGAGACTAGAGGAGAAAAGGACAGTCTGCTACACAGTTAGGAGGGAGGGAGGAACGGAGGGAGGGACAGCTGTAAACGGAGAGAAGAGGGAGGGCCCTCCCCCCATACACCTGTGGGCCAGGTGAGGTGAGGTGAGAGTACAGGTACCTGTGTAGTGCTTGGAGGTGCTGAGTTCCGTTAGTGTGTCCCTCCAGTCACTGTACCAGGGGACGCTAGCTTTAAGAGAGCGATCTGACAGGGGGAGAGAGTCAGGGACTAGCGTTAGCAACATCCCATTACCTGTACAGGAGCACCCACTGATGTTCACCACTCATAGATCTACAGTACCAACATCATAGATATACACTATCTCACATAGTAGATTGTAGTTATGACCAATGTGGGTAAAACCAGGGAAGAGCAGAATTATAGGAGACTGAGACTAGGGTCTATCTTACCACCATGGCTCACACTTTAAACCTACAAAGGGGCCCCTATAGATAGCGTGGAGAAAAGGTTAGCCCAAATCACAAGCTTAGCTTTCAGTTTAGCATTCAACAAAACATTGACGACAGAACATGTAATGTGTTTGCTCCATTCATAGGTCAAAAGGGAGACATAGGAGGGCCATGGTTGGATTGACTTAACTTTAGGTTAGGGTTAGAGGAGGCTGTTTGACCCAAGCAAAGTCCACTAATAGTATGGGAGCAATAGAGGGGATTGGAGAGGTTTGAGGAAGTGGACCATAAGAGGGACACGCTCTATGGTAACGTCACCACAACAACGTTGCAACATTGCCCAAAGCTCATTCTTTGACAAATGGAACCGGAATCTCCATGAGCCTGTTTTTTTTTTGTTTTATACATTCCCGAAATGTAACACAAAATATATCATTTCTCTAGGCTACATTCATATCAGATCCAGTGAGAAAGAATGTCCTGCAAAGAGCATTTCAAGGAGCTGAATTTCAGGTGAATAAAAGCTTTTATTGATATTTATATTCCATTGTCAAAAGGTGTGACCTGTAAAGTCATAGGTTAGAGGGCAGAGAATGTAGGAAGGCTCTTACCCAAGGGTCATCCAGGTGAGTAAAAGAGAAAATAAAATGAGGGAAGAAGGTCAGCAATGAGGAAATGAACAAAATAAATCACCATGGAAATCACCTCCCATGCCACACTATACTTGGGGCAGCAAGTAGCCTAGTGGTTAGAGCATTGGACTAGTAACCGAAAAGTTGCAAAATGGAATACCCGAGCTCACAAGGCAAAAAGCTGTCGTTCTGCCCCTGAACAAGGCAGTTAACCTACTGTTCCTAGGCCATCATTGAAAATAAGAATTTGTTCTTAACTGACTTGCCAAGTTAAATAAAGGTTAAAAATAATAATAAATATATATACACATACACACATACTTGCTTGCTGTTATTGTCAACAACAACAAAAAAAGTACTAAATAACTCGTCATCCCACTCCCCCATGTTCTCTCCTTAGTGTTTGTTGTCCTCTACAGGACAGTCTGCGGAACTACAGGACTTCTCATTCCTCCTCATCAACCAACACTACATTCCTACAGCTCATGATTCCAGGCCTCTGTTCTGTCTTAGTTTTACTATTACTAAACCTTTTTTTTAATGGTGGTTTTGGAGCAGTGGCTTCTTCCTTGCTATGTCGGTATAGGACTCGTTTTACTGTGGATATAGATACTTTTGTACCCGTTTCCTCAAGCATCTTCACAAGGTCCTTTGCTGCGGTTCTGGGATTGATTTGCACGTTTCGCACCAAAGTATGTTCATCTATAGGAGACAGAATGCGTCGCCTTCCTGAGCAGTATTTTATTTATCCAACTACGCAAGTCAGTTAAGAACAAATTCGTATTTTCATTGATGGCCTAGGGACAGTGTGTTAACTGCCTTGTTCAGGGGCAGAACAGATTTTTACCTCGTCAGCTCGGAGATTTGATCTTGCAACCTTCCAGCGTTCTGCAACAAGTCCAGCGCTCTAGCCACTAAGCTACCTGCCGTCCCAGGTATGACAGCTGCGTGGTCCCATGGTGTTTATACTTGCGTGCTATTGTTTGTATAGATGAACGTGGCACCTTCAGGCATTTGGAAGTTTCTCCCAAGGATGAACCAGACTTGTGGAGGTCCACAATTTTTTGTTCCTGAGGTCTTGGCAGATTTATTTTGAATTTCCCATGATGTCAAGCAAAGAGGCACTGAGTTTGAAGGTAGGCTTTGAAATACATCCACAGGTACACCTCCAGTAGGCTAATTGACATCATTTGAGTCAATCAGAAGCTTCTAAAGCCATGACATCATTTTCTGGAATTTTCCAAGCTGTTTAAAAAAGGCACAGTCAACTTAGTGTATGTAAACTTCTGAACCACTGGAATTGTGATACAGTTAATTATAAGTTAAATAATCTGTGCAAATAATTGTTGTAAACATTTCTTGTCATGCACAAAGTAGATGTCCTAACCGACTTGCCAAAACTATAGTTTGTTAACAAGAAATTTGTGGAGTGGCTGAAAAACGAGTTTTAAAGACTCCAACCTAAGTGTATGTAAACTTCAACTTCAACTGTAAGTACCAGTCAAAAGTTGGCACACCCACTCATTGAAGGGTTATTCTTTATTATTACTATTTTCTACATAGTAGTATAATAGTGATGAATTAACACATATGGAATGATGTAGTAACCAGAAGTGTTAAATTAAAATATATTTTATATTTTCTGATTCTTCAAAGTAGCCACCCTTTGCCTTGATTAACATCTATACATGGACAGCCATGTAAACTTTAACATTGATTTATCCTGCAATAGATGTCGTTCAATTGGGACATTCATTTTTGTCTTCTTCCAATGCCTCATAAGGGGAAAGTAATCTAAAAGTAACTGAATGTAATCAGATTGTTACCGAGTTTGGGTAATCCTAAAGTTATGTTACCGATTACAATTTGACAGGTAACTAACGGATTACATTTAACCCTGCCCACATGTTATTCCCAACAATGGAGTCTTTAGATTTAGCTATATTTAATTATGGCCAGGACCTAGTGTATGATGAGTGAACTTGTTAGATCACAGCCACATTATGTCCATCCTCCACCTATGATTTGATACATTGGGGTTAACGCCCTCATATCAAGCAAACACACACCAGACACTTCCTGGAAAGGTGAAGAAAAAACATTAGCTAGTGGTGGACTATGGTGTTACTTAGCTAGAAAAGACAGTGTGCTTTGTCGTACAAACAAACGTTGCTGGCTAACTTTAGCAAGTAGATTCCACTCAACTCAAGGTATAGTATAGATAGGTCTTTATTTCCCAATAACTGCTCATGTTTCAAGTTGAAGCGGTTTCCAAGTCGTTCTGTGCTTACTGTTCAAGCTGGCTAGCAAGCTAAACAGCCGGCTCTGAAGCACATGTATCTGTTTGATGTCATGCAATCACACAACACTGGACTGGCCAAGGGTAAGCATGTTCGTTTGTCCATCACTCCAGTGTAAGTGACCAATCGAAGGTTTCTAGACACGCACCCGCCTCTAAGCCCACCTCCATTAGATTGGATTTCAATCGATTAAAAAATAATAATTTGTTGAAACCCAAAGGTGATCTGCAGCAATGAGGTTCTGCTTGCCCAAAATCACACTTGCAAGCTCTCACGTCTGGCCTGTTGGATCGCGGGACATCCTCTGCTCTCTCGAGACCATTTCTTCACTCTTGACTGGCCTGTGTGCTCGCGGCACTCATCCCTCCTCTGTGCCCTCGTCTCAGCGTTTGCTTGCTCAATGATGTTTAATCAGGTTCGACAGTGCCATCTCACACATAATGGACTTGAGGCTGATTTGACACGATAGGAATTTAGAAGGGACTGAGGTTGTACCACAGCTTTGGTGGTACTGTGAACTCAATGGAGTCAGCTATGGCTTGTGGCTGCCCAAGCCCAACTTCTCAGTTTTACTTTGACTGCACTAAGGAGGTTGCCTGACTGTCACACTAATTTGGCAGACAGAAACCATGCTCGACTCCAGTTAGCATCTGAAAATAAATTTGACTGGTCATACTTATCAGTCTATAGGTTCATTTGCATAGTTTTGCGGAATTAAATTGGTGTCAGAATTTAATAAAACAGGAACAGTGTCTTGATGGACCGTAATCATTATTTTGCCTAAAATAAAGTACAGTGAGTTTATAGAGCTAGAAAGTAGCTTACTTAAATCAACTAATGCCTGTCTCTACTCAGAGTGAGCAAGCCAGAGCGGAGACTTGCTGCTAGGCAACTCACAGACGGAGGCTGCAGGAAGCAGTGGGAGAGTGTGGAGCAGCACGAAGCAGCGAACAGCTAAGCTAATAAAAATAAACGTTTCACAGCATTTCTGTCCTACTGGTTTTCATATCAACTTTCTTTGGTTGTCCAGAAGCCAAAGGCACAATCCTAGTCACATTAACAACCCATCCTAGTTGTTACATATTAAAATTTTCCCTCTAAGTTTCTAATGGAGATGTTCATCTCCGTCACATGAAATGGCTGGCATCAGGTGCATATTTTGGGAAACTCTACCGGCTGTAGAGTAGAGTTTAAATAATGCAAAACAAAATTATTTTAAGGCATATACGGAGTCTAAATACACATTTTACAGAAAAAAATATTTATTCTATTTTTTTAACAAAGGCCATAAAAACTGCTGTTTTCCCCATGACTGCAAGAATTGTTGTGCATTGACCGCTTGTCAGAATGCATGTTTATAAGGGCTTCCTGCTGCATCGCAGTGGATTTTCCAATTGTTTTCTATGGGATACCCTTATTATTAGGAACCTGGTTGCAGTTCCTATGGCCACCACAAGATGTCAACAGTCGTAAGAAATTGTTTGATGTTTTTCTTTTGAGAAATTAAGTAGTAGTCCTATTCATTGTAAGTGTCACAACTGGTGGACTATACTGTTTTGATTCGCGTGAACTGGAGCGCGCTTCGTTGTTTTCATCTGGGATTAGAAACAGTTTATTCAGTCTTTAATTTTATCCATTATTTACATTTTAGGGTACCTGAGGTTCGATGAGGAATGTTGTTTGAAATGTTTGGACCAAGTTTACAGGTAACTTATTAGATACTTTTTAGGCATGTTGGGCGAGTTGAAACCGGTGTATTTCTGAATCAAACGTGCCAAATAAAAATGTCCCAAAAATATTTTTGGGCCATAAAGAAGGACATTATTGAACAAAAGGACCATTTGTGATGTTTCTGGGACATTGGACTGCCAACAGAAGATCTTCAAAGATAAGTCATGAATTATAGCGCTATTTCTGACTTTTGTGGCGCACCTGCCTGGTTGAAATATGATTTTCATGTGTTTGTATGGAGGGCGCTGTCCTCAGATAATCGCATAGTTTGCTTTCGCCATAAAGCCTTTTTGAAATCTGACACAGCGGCTGGAATAACAAGAAGTTGAGCTTTATTTTGATGTATAACACATTTTCAAGAATGTTAAATATTTTAATTTGGTATTTTTGAATTTCTCGCTCTGTAATTTCACCGGATGTTGGCCAGGTGGGACGCTACCATCCCACCTTCCCGTAAGAAGTTAACGCCTCTCCTTTTGCCCGGGATAAGAAAATATATATATATCAAACCAATACTCCAATAAGAACTGGAGCAGAGGTCAATATTTGAATATTATGCAAGTAAATTTTCCATGTAGGCCTACATAAATAAAATTGTCTACATGTCAGTGTAGGTGACATGCAAATTAGCTACAGCCTCGTGTCGAAAAAGATGCTGACATAACGGAGGTGCCAGAAAATGTAGCCAAACTTCAATGAGCCTTAAATCACTCAAATATAGCTGAACGCCAGTCATGCTTGACAAAATATAATGAAGGCACGAGGGGGTGATGTATATGGCCAATATAGCATGGCGAAGGCTGTTCTTAGGCACGATGCATCGCGGAAAGCCTGGACAGAGCCGTTAGCTATGATATATTGGCAATATACCACAACCCCCCGAGGTGCCTTACTGCTATTAAATTGGTTACCAACATAATTAGAGCATAAAATATAAAATGACGTCATACCCATGGTAAACGGTCTGATATGCCACGGCTGTCAAAAATCTGCATTCAGGGCTCGAACCACCCAGTTTATAATGAAGGATAATTAACATTAACGTCTATAGGTTTAATTCTGTCGACATACTCGGGCCATGGTTCGTTTAGATTAAAATGGTCACAAGACCAGAGTGAAGGACCATGCATGTTGCTCACCGCACATCACCCACCTTGAATCTGAGCGAAGGAAGTCAGCAAAATGAAACTATTTATTTAAACATAAACTTAGTTCTTTAAAAACGGGATGCTTTTGAAGCATGTCTTACCTTGTTTCAAAGTAACCTAGCCAAAACACAACCATCAAAATGTTGAGGAAAATATTTTATAAACACTTAACCCTATCAGTCCAAAAATCGGCTTTTCATTTATCGGACTTTCATTTATCTGCATGTACAGCCCTTATATTTAACCATTTTCATTTCAGGACAACCAGGGCTACAAAAACAAAATAGACATACAGTGCCTTCAGAAAGTATTCACACCCCTTGGCTTTTTTTCATATTTTGTTGTGTTACAACCTCAATTTAAAATGGTTTAAAATTTGGATTTTTGGGTCTCTGGCCTACACAAAATACCCCATAATGTCATAGTGGAATTATGTTTTTCAAAATGTTTACAAATTGATTAATAAGCTGAAATATCAAACCAATAAGTATTCAACCCCTTTGTTATGGCAAGCCTAAATAAGTTCAGGAGTAAAAAAAAAATTGCTTTGTTGCAATAGTGTTCAACATGATTTTTGAAGGACTACCGCATCTCTGTACCTCAAATGTTTTGTTTTTTTACATCTTTATAAAACTAGGCAAGTCAGTTAATTAAGAACAAATTCTTATTTACAATGACGGCCTACCGTGGAACAGTGAGTTAACTGCCGTGTTCAGGAGCAGAATGAGTCATTGAAAATAAGAATTTGTTCTAAACGGACTTGCCTAGTTAAATAAAAAAGGTAAATAAAGATTCAATCAAAAACCAGGGCAGTTTTCCAATGCCTCTCAAAGAAGGACACCTATTGGTAGATGGGTAAAATAAAAAGAGACATTTAATATCCCTTTGAACATGGTAAGTTATGAATTACACTTTGGATAATTATTTTAAATCCACAATTAGAATTCCTCCACAGCCTCAGAGGATCAAGATGCTTTTTCTAACCTCTGGATTAAAACCAAATTATGATAAGTGTAATATATTATGTATTGAATCACAAAAAAATGCAACTAGTTTACCAATAAAATGGTCTGACGGGGATGTGGACATACTCATATCCCGAAAGAAAGAAATCTCACCAACACATTTTTTTTGAAAGTCACCAAAATGATTTAAGATCTTGCTACCACGGAAATGGAAAATACCTGTCTATTTGTGGAAGAATCACCCTGACTAAGTCTTTAGTCATATCACAGTTTACCTATTTGCTTATGGTTTTGCCTACACCTAGCAAACCAGCTTTTTAAATTATATGAGCAAAAACATATTCAATTTGACATGGAATGGCAAGCCAGAAAAACATTTGAAGGGTCTATTTATATAATTCGGAGGGCTGAAATGATTCAATATTAATTAATTAGACCTCTCACTAAAGGCATCAGTTATACAAAAGTTATACTTAAATCCAAGTAAATTAGTAATGTCTCGCCCCATGTTCAAGAACGGCCTTTCTCCCTTTATTCAGATTACAACCGCTCACTCCTCAGTTATTTGAAAACAAATTTTTTAAACAAGCCTTATAAAGTTGGTTGTAATTTCAGTTGTATCCACCAGAAAGACAGAAATAATAACAAATAGTGGTTAAACTCAAATAAAAAAAACTTAATTGATAAAAGGTATAATCTTTGTAAATGATATCAATAGGCCTGGTGGAGTTGCCACACATGCAGCTAACACAGACATATGGAAATGTCTGCTCTACGCAAAATTAATGAACTAATTGCACCATTGCCACAAAAATGGAAAAGGCAAGTGGAAGGAGGAAAAAGTGACCAAAATTGGTTAAAGAAATTATCGTAAATAAAAATACCAGTTTCATTTAAGGACCAAAAATAAATTGACAGCTGTGCCATATAAGTTGCAAAATAGTTGGAAAGAGATTGATGTACCGATTCCATGGCACATGGTTTATGAATTGACACACACACACACACACACACATATGGGATATAATCTTCCCAGCTCTGCAGATTTTGCTGCACGGAGGCAGAGTCATAACATCATTTATGGTACTGTCCATAAGTAGCTCATTTTTGGTCATAGTTCCAGGAATGGCTGAAGAATTGCAACACGTACCTAGAGCTAACGCTGCAGATAGCAATACTGGGTGATTAAAGTCATAGATAAATAAAATACTAATTGCTTCAGCAAAAAAATAAAAAATTGCAATCTGTAGAAACTATGAGAATAAAAAGGTTCAGTACACCCGTGACGCATAACAGCACAGTTGAAAATTTACGAGAAGTTAAGAGACGAGATAGATTGGAGGGGTTGAATGGAGTGGGGTTGGACTGATAATAACAAGATAAAACATATGGGGTCTGTAAAATGTATATAGGTTCAGAACTTTTGTGAAATAGCACAGTTACAAATACATGGCAAATAGAAATCAAACTGCATGGACATCCGAAATAGAGGAAGGCCAGGCCTAAAAACAAAATATAACTATTGTAAAATAGATTGTGACTGTAAGTGTATAGTATGTATAAGCTGGAAGTAGAAGCTAAGTGTTATTGTTTATTAGTTTACTCCAATTGGGTGAGGGGTGGTAGTGATTAAGGGAATAATAAAGGTATATGAAGAAAAAAAAAATGGGGGAAAAAGTGGTGTGTATACAAACACCGTTAAAGTTTGAGGTCACTTTGAAATGTCCTTGTTTTTGAAAAGCAATTTTTGTCCATTAAAATAACATACAATTGATCAGAAATACAGTGTAGACATTGTTAATGTCGGCTGATTTTTTTAATGGAATATCTACATAGGCGCACAGAGGCCCATTATCAGCAACCATCACTCCAGTGTTCCAATGGCACGTTGTTAGCTAATCCAAGTTTATCACTTTAAAAGGCTGTAGTTCTGATTAAAGGAGCAATGAAACTGGCCTTCTTCAGACCAGTTGAGTATCTGGAGCATCAGCATTTGTGGATTTGATTACAGGCTCAAAATTGCCAGAAAAAAATAGTTTCTTTTGAAACTGGTCAGTCTATTCTTCTTTTGAGAAATGAAGGCTATTCCATGAGAGAAATTGTCAAGAAACTGAAGATCTCGTACAACGGTGTGTACTACTCCCTTCACAGAACAGCGCAACCAGAATAGAAAGAGGAGTGCCAGCATCCTGGAGTTGCCTCTTCACTGTTGACGTTGAGACTGGTGTTTTGCAGGTACTATTTAATGAAGCTGCCAGTTGAGGACTTGTGAGGTGTCCGATTCTCAAACTAGACACTCTAATATACTTGTCCTCTTGCTCAGTTGTGCACTGGTGCCTCCCACTCTTTCTATTCTGGTTAGAGCCAGTACGCGCTGTTCTGTGAAGGGAGTAGTACACAGCGTGTTGTACGAGATCTTCAGGTTCTTGGCAATTTCTCACATGGAATAGCCTTCATAGAAGGATATCCTGAACAGGCCCAGATCCCCGCCTATTGTGTGAAGAAAAGACGCAGGAAAAGGGGCCGCAGATCGATCTTCTTGCTAACGTGCAATCATTGGATGATAAAATGTATAACCTACGATTAAGATGACATTTCGATAACATCTTATATTTCACCGAGACGTGGCTGAACGACGATATGGACAATACAGAGCTAGCGGGATTTTCCATGCACCAGCAGAACAGAGACACTACATCTGGTAAGACAAGGGGTGGTGTGTCTATTTGTCAATAACAGCTGGTGCGCGATGTCTAATATTAAAGAAGTCTCAAGGTATTGCTCGCCTGAGGTAGAGTACCTTATGATAAGCTGTAGACCACACTATCTACCAAGAGAGGTCTCATCTATATTATTCATAGCAGTCTATTTAACACCGCAGAACAGATGCTGGCACTAAGAACACTCTCAACCAACTCTATAAGGCCATAAGCAAAGAAGAAAACGCTCACCCAGAAGTGGCGCTCCTAGTGGCCGGGGACTTTAATGCAGGCAAACTTAAATCAGTTTTAGCTCATTTTTACCAGCATGTCACATGTGCAACCAGAGAAAAAAAACCCTGGACCACCTTTACTCCACACACAGAAATGCATACAAAGCTCTCTCCTGCCCTCCATTTGGAAAATCTGACCACAATAAAATCCTCCTGATTCCTGCTTACAAGCAAAAACTAAAGCAGGAAGTACCAATGACTCATTCAATAAGGAAGTGGTCAGATGACGCAGCTGCTACACTACAGGACTGTTTTGTTAGCACAGACTGGAATATGTTCTGAGATTCATCCAAAGGCATTGAGGAATACACCACCTCAGTCATCGGCTTCATCAATAAGTGCATCGATGACATCGTCTCCACAGTGACTGTACATACATATCCCAACCGGAAGCCATTGATTACAGGCAACATCTGCATCGAGCTAAAGGCTAGAGCTTCCGCTTTCAAGGAGGGGGAGACTAATCCAGGCGCTTATAAGATATCCCGCTATGCCCTCAGAAGAACCATCAAACAAGCAAAGGGTCAATACAGGATTTAGACACATGCTGTGACACTCGTTGGATGTGGCAGGGCTTGAAAACTATTACGGACTACAAAGGCAAACCCAGACGCAAGCTTCCCAGTAACGTTAGCCTACCAGAGGAGCTAAATGCCTTTTATATGCTTGCTTCGAGGCAAGGAACAATGAAGTATGCACGAGAGCACCAGCTGTTCTGGATGAGTGTGTGATAACCCTCTCGGCAGCCGATGTGAACAAAACCTTTCAACAGGTCAACATTCAAAGCCGCTGGGCCAGACGGATTACCAGGACGTGTACTCAAAGCATGCGCGGACCAACTGGCAAGTGTCTTCACTGACATTTTCAACCTCTCCCAGGCCGAGTCTGTAATACCAACATGTTTCAAGCAGACCACCATAGACGTGTACACGGAAGCGAAGGTAACCTCCCTAAATGATTACCACGTCGGTAGCCATGAAGTGCTTTGAAAGGCTGGTCATGGCTCACATCAACAGCATCCTCCCGGACACCCTAGACCCACTCCAATTCGCATACCACACCAACAGATCCACAGATGATGCAATCTCTATTGCACTCCACACTGCCCTTTCTCACCTGGACAAAAGGAACACCTATGTGAGAATGCTGTTCATTGACTACAGCTCAGCGTTCAACACCAGTGTCCACAAAGCTCATCACTAAGCTAAGGAACCTGGGACTAAACACCTCCCTCTGCAACTGGATCCTGGACTTCCTGACGGGCCGCCCCCAGGTGGTAAGAGTAGGCAACGTGTCTGCCATGCTGATCCTTAACACTGGGGCCCCTCAGGGGTGTGTACTTAGTGTCCTCCTGTATTCCCTGTTCACCCATGACTGAGTGGCCAAACAACTCCAACATCATCATTAAGATTGCTGACGACACAACTGTGGTAGGCCGGATCACCGACAACGATTAGACGGCCTACAGGGAGGTGGTCAGAGAATTGGCAGTGTGGTGCCAGGACAACAACCTCACCCTCAATGTGAGCAAGACGAAGGAGCTGATCGCGGACTACAGGAAAAGTCAGGACGAACAGGCCCCTAATCTCATCGACGGGGCTGTAGTGGAGCGGGTCGAGAGTTTCAAGTTCCTTGGTGTCCACATCACCAACAAACTATCATGGTCCAAACTAGAGGACGACCAATTCATTGGAATGGCCGATTAATTAGGGCGCAGATTTTCCGATTTTTTATATATTTTTTTACACCTTTATTTAATCTTTATTTAACTAGGCAAGTCAGTTAAGAACAATGACGGCCTAGGGGGTTAACTGCCTCGTTCAGGGGCAGAAAGACAGATTTTCACCTTGTCAGCTCGGGGGATCCATCCTTGCAACCTTACAGTTAACTAGTCCAACGCAATAACGACCTGCCTCTCTCGTTGCAATCCACAAGGAGACTGCCTGTTACGCAAATGCAGTAAGGAAGGGAAAGTTGCTAGCTAGCATTAAACTTATCTTATAAAAAACTATCATAATCACTAGTTAACTACACATGGTTGATGATATTACTAGATATTATCTAGCTTTTCCTGTGTTGCATATAATCTGACTGAGCATACAAGCATCTACGTATCTGACTGAGCAGTGGTAGGCAGAAGCAGGCGCGTAAACATTCATTCAAACAGCACTTTCGTGCGTTCTGCCAGGAGCTCTTCATTGTGCGTCAAGCATTGCGCTGTTTATGACTTCAAACCTATCAACTCCCGAGATGAGGCTGGTGTGACCGAAGTGAAATGGCTGGCTAGTTAGCACGCGCTAATAGCATTTCAAACTTCACTCTCTCTGAGCCTTGTGGGGTGGTTGTTTCCCTTGCTCTGCATGGGTAACGCTTCGATGTGGTGGCTGTTGTCGTTGTGTTGCTGGTTCGATCCCAGGGAGGAGCGAGGAGAGGGACGGAAGCTATACTGTTACACTGGCAATACTAAAGTGCCTATAAGAACATCCAATGGTCAAAGGTTAATGAAATACAAATGGTATAGAGGGAATTAGTCCTATAATAACTTCAACCTAAAACTTCTTACCTGGGAATATTGAAGACTCATGTTAAAAGGAACCACCAGCTTTCATATGTTCTCATGTTCTGAGCAAGGAACTGAAACGTTAGCTTTCTTACATAGCACATATTGCACTTTTACGTTCCTCTCCAACACTTTGTTTTTGCATTATTTAAACCAAATTGAACACGTTTCATTATCTACTTGAGGCTAAATTGATTTTATTGATGTATTATATTAAGTTAAAATAAGTGTTCATTCAGTATTGTTGTAATTGTCATTATTACAAATAATTTTTATATTTTATTAAATTGGCCGATTAATCGGTATCGGCTTTTTTGGTCCTCCAATAAATCGGTATCGGTATTGAAAAATCATAAATCGGTCGACCTCTAGTCCAAACATACCAAGACAGTCATGAAGAGGGCACGACAAAACTTCTACCCCCAAGCCATAAAACTGCTGAACAATTTATAAAATCGCCACCGGACAACTTACATTGACTCCCACCCATTTTGTACAATGCTGCTACTCTCTGTTTATCATCTATGCATAGTCACTTCACCCCCACCTACATGTACAAATTACCTCAACTAACCTGTACCCCCGCACACTGACTCATTACCGGTGCCCCCTGTATATAACCTCATTGTTATTCTTATTGTGTTAGTTTTTATATATTTCAGTCTACTTGGTAAATATTTTCTTAATCCTTCTTGAACTGCACTGCTGGTTAAGGGCTTTTAAGTAAGCATTTCATATGGGGGATTGGTAATGCAAACAATTACATTGACAGAAGCAATCTTCTGTCCACAATATTAAAGCTGATCCAGCCACTAATTTATTTATAAAATATACCCAGTCACGACAAAGACCCAGGCGTCCTTCCTAAC
This sequence comes from Oncorhynchus kisutch, assembly GCF_002021735.2. Lineage (NCBI taxonomy): Eukaryota > Metazoa > Chordata > Actinopteri > Salmoniformes > Salmonidae > Oncorhynchus > Oncorhynchus kisutch. The sequence continues at coordinate 35,701,361 of NC_034183.2, forward strand.
TCAGTTGCTGGAGCGGAAGGAAAACAACCACTCAGGGATTTCACCATGAGGGCAATAGTGACTTTAAAACATTTACAGAGTTTAATGGATTTGAAAGGAGAAAACTGAGGATGGATCAATAACATTGTAGTTACTCCACAACACTAACCTAATTGACAGTGAAACGGAGGAAGCCTGTACCCGAATACAAAGTGTTATGTTTGGGGCAAATCCAATACAACATAATACAGAGTACCACTCTCCATATTTTCAAGCATAGTGGTGGCTGCATCATGTTACAGGTATGCTTGTAATCGTTACGGACTAGGTCGTTTTTCAGGATAAAAAAAGAAGACGGAATAAGCTAAGCACATGCATATATTCTAGAGGAAAACCTGGTTCAGTCTGCTTTCCACCAGAAACTGTGACATTAATTCACTTTTCAGCAGGACAATAACCTAAAACACAAGGCCAAATCTACACTGGAGTTGCTGACCAAGAAGACCGTGAGTGTTCCTTAGTTTCTGAGTTACAGTTGACTTGAATCTACTTGAAAATCTATGACAAAACCTGAAAATGATTGTCCAGCAATGGTCAACAACCAATTTGACCGAGCTTGATGAATTTAGAAATAAATAGGCAAATGTTTCACAATCCAGGTGTGAAAAGCTCTTAGAGACCCAGAAAGACGTGTTTGTTATCATTGCCAAAGGGGATTCTAACATGTACTCAGGGGTGTTGAATAGTTATGTAATGAAGATTTTATTTTTTACAAATGTTTTAATTTTTCTTCCACCTTGATATGAGTATTTTGTGTAGATCGTTGACCAAAAAGGCAATTAAATCCCAACTTGTAACAAAAAGTGGAAAAAGTCTAGGGCTGTGAATACTTTCTGAAACCACTGCAACTAATCGAATGTACCCCATGTCTTCTCTCCCTTTCACTCTCTCCATCACCTCTTTTTTTTGCCATTCCAAGTTTCTCAGTCCAATCTCTCCTGCTTCTAAACCCAGCCTCGTACCCGCTTCTCGATATACTCACCACTAATATTGAGATCATAGTCACCAGCAGTAATGACATTGGCAACACCACCCTCAGCCGGTTGGCATGTCAACACCACCTCGCTGAGCAGCCGTCGGTGGGCATGGCCAGGGACGCCGGAGGAAGGGACGGAAGGGCGTGTCACCACGTTGTTGACACTGATGCGAAGGTTCTTCACCACCTGCAGCTGGTTGCTGGGGTCCCTCATGTGACCTAAGAGACAGAAAGTGTGTGTTTGAGAGACTATATTGACTGTATAGAATCAGTGATCTTGCATCTCAAAATAACGCATTGTTTAAAACTGATCCCATTGAACATGCGGAAACGCATACAGTGGCAAGAGAAAGCATGTGAACCCTTTGGAAATACCTGAATTTCTGCATAAATGTGATCCGATCTTCATCTAGGTCACAACAATAAACAGACAGTCTGCAAAAACTAATAAAAAATAGACAGTCTGCAAAAACTAATAATCAATATGTTTTCATGTCTTTATTGAACACACTATGTAAACATTCACAGTGCAGGGTGGGAAAAGTGTGTGAACCCTTGGAATCAATAACTGGTTGACCTTCCTTTGGCAGCAATAGCCTCAACCAAGTGTTTTCTGTAGTTTTGGACCAGACCTGCACAATGGTCAGGAGGAATTTTGGACCATTCCTCTTTACATAACTTTCAGTTCAGCAATATTCTTAGGATGTATGGTGTGAACTGCTCTCTTGATCACAGCATCTCAAATCGGGTTGAGGACAAGAATCTGACTGGGCCACTCCAGAAGGCATATTTTCTTCTGTTGGAGTCATTCGGTTGTTGATTAACTCCTGTGTTTTGGGTCGTTGTCCTGTTGCGTCACCCAACTTCTGTTGAGCTTCAATTGGCGGACAGATATTTGCAGGAGAATGTAAGGCTGTCTTGATAAACTTGGTAATTAATTTTTCTGTTGCTGATAGCAAGCGGTCCAGGCCCCGAGGCAGTAAAGCAGCCCCAAACCATGATGCTCCCTCCACCATGCTTCAGAGTTACAATGAGGTTTTGATGTTGGTGTGCTGTGCCTTTTTCCCTCCACAGTGTTGTGTGTTCCTTCCCATCAACATAACTGTAGTATCATCGGTCCACAGAATATTTTGCCAATAGCACTGTGAAACATTCAGGTGCACTTTTGCAAACTTCAGACGTGTAGCAATGTTTTTTTTTTGGAGAGCAGTGGCTTCTTCCGTGGTGTCCTCCCATGAACACCATTCTTGTTTACGTATCGTAGACTTGTCAAGAGGTGTGCGTGTTCCAGAGATTTCTGTGTCTTTAGCTGACACTCTAGGATTCTTCTTATCCTCATGAGCACTTTCTCAATTTTTGACAATTTTGTCTTACCGTGGACTGATGAACATCAAGGCTTTTCTGAGATAATTTTGTAACACGTAGCAATCTTTATGCAAGTAAACAATTCTTAATATTCGGTCTTCTGAGATATCTTTTGTTCGAGGAATCAGGCAATACTTATTTCTCTCATTAAAATGCAAATTAATTTATAACATTTTTGACATGTGTTTTTCTGGATTTTTTTGTTGTTATTCTGTCTCTCACTGTTCAAATATACCTACCATTCAAATTATAGACTGATCATTTCTTTGTCAGTGGGCAAACGTACAAAATCAGCAGGGGATCAAGTACTTTTTTCCCTCACTGTAATTCCAAGAGGTTCACATAATTCCTCTTGCCACTGTATATAGTCAGTCAGATTTTAAAGTAACTGTCCAGTTAAAATCTCACTTTAAAAAAGTTAATATTCTGTTAACTCAAACCCAAATAAAGTTATTGACTAGTCTTACACTCGTATGTGGCCAATGCATAATTTGGAGAACCCCTCCCCCCAAAGAAAAACACTTAAAGTGCCCCACCTAAAACTTGTATCTCAAAACAGACATTTCAAAATGCTTGCCATTTCCTCAAAGTATGACATCATACTCCTGAGAAGGATGAGCTGGACAATCAGCGGTCTAAATGCATGAATATTATTAATGACCAGTATACGCACCACCATTCTGTTGTTGGGGTACACCCTTTCCAACACAAAAGCTGCCTTTTAACATAATTACCCATTTTTGGAAGGGAAACAATTTCAGTCATATTGTAAGTAATTACATATATTTCAGACATCTGGAAACACTGGACAAAAAAAAGGGGGTGTGGTTAGTTTGGTTAATGTCAGTGAAGATGTTTAGGCCTATATATGAAACATAAGAGTCCCTTACATAAACTAACCTATGGACAGATCAAGTTAAGTGTTAAACAAGACCTAGGGCCTATGGCTAAATACTTTTGACTACCGCTAACATTATCAAGGGTGAGTACAACCGGACAACTGAGCATGCACCGAGTCTTACATATGTCGCCGCCCCCCCCCCCATAAATCTTTGTTCATGTGAGGTTGTAGTAGCAAATGGCCATGTTAATTATGGTAGTAGTGTTTTCCACAAGAACAGAGCAGCCAGCAGCAAATAGAAAGAGTAGCCAGCCAGTGCCCCCAGCCCAGCGTGGTCCAGGGAGGCTTGCAACCGGTGTGATGTTTATTGCAGAAGGAGCTCTACTTGTGGCAGCCTCTGGTTCATTCTAATGCCTTTATTCTATCTGTAATAGGTATTTCTATCCATAAATAGGAAAACGTGTAACATCACAGTGAACATTTCAAAAAGGTATGACATACATTTAAATTGGATTTTCTTGCTGCTTCACATGTGTAGTTACCGGAATAAGAGTCTTGATAGGCACAATGAGGCCAAAACTTCAAAATGTCACATGGACACTGTTTTTGTCATGCCTAGTTGCCAAGTCTAGTTGTGCTTCAAATAGTCAACTTCTCTATCATTTACAGCCATGCTAAACCTCCCAGAAGAATCCAAAAGAAAAACAGCATTTCTATAGTTCATATGATACAATGGGTTCTGTCAAAAGAAAATCATTGACAATAACCAATAATTAAATTATAATTTGGCACAGCAGCCTAAGGCACTGCATCTCAGTACAAGAGGCATCACTACAGTGCCTGGTTCGAATCCAGGCTGTATCACATCCGGCCGTGACTGGGAGTCCCATAGGGCGACGCAAAATTGGCCCAGTGTCGTCCAGGTTTGGCCATCATTGTAAATAAGAATTTGATCTTAACTGACTTGCCTAGTTAAATAAATCCCAAAAGAATCAGTAAACTCTTCAAGCAGCTCGTGTGTGTGAGAAAACTAGACATCACATTCTTGCTTCCTTTGTCCATGTCCCTCCACAACTTGCCTCTACTTGAAAGTGCATTAGAGCCTAAGGGGAGGAACCTTCCCTCTCCCATGTGCTATGAGAAGGAGGTGATGAATGGTGGAAACAAGGGGAGAGAATCTCAATTGCATTTCCTTCATTCCTCACATCCTCTCTCCTTCTCAAAACCCATTGGATAAGAAGGTGAGAGGGGAGGGAACTTCTCATTCAATGGGTTTTGAGGAGGAGACGAGGAGAGAGGATGCAATGAAACAAGGAATTGCAATTGAGATTCTCCCAAGGACAGACGAAGCAAGTATGACAACTATTCATGTTTTTTGACAGTGCCAGACTGACTGAGCTACCATTATACCCTTGGCCTGTCCAAAAACAACCCCTACTGCCCAGAGTCGAGAAACTTGTAAGATCTGAGAGGGATTGATGGGTGGTGACACTGAGCGCGCCACCTTACCCTCTGACAGGCTTGGTGGAATTTTGTTTACACTTGTCCAATTGTCTCAGATCTCAACAAGTGTCTAGGTCTAGGGGTTGTTTCTGGACAGGACCCCACAACCCTTCGGGTGTGTGGTGGACCTACAGCACAACACTTGATGCATTGGTTGGATGTTTAATTCCATTGCTATACATACACAGATTAGCACAGGTGTAAACTGGACAAACCGACGGCACCCCATCAGGCTGCTCAGACAGGTCTGGGTAGCTGAAAACCTGTTGTAAACAGTGAACGAATATACTTGTATGTCTACTATTCATACCCTTGCTTCATTCCAGCTAGTTAGATGTGCAACCAATGACTAACTATAGCTAGGGCATATCTCTAGTCTAGCAATAGAAACTGTTGTTTTCACTGTATAGCATAATTTAATAAGATTAAAAATTGTTAGCTAAGATTTATCAGTGAGCTAAACATTTACAGTAAAAGGAGTTCATTCATTAGTCAACACACACTAAATATTATGCAGAAATTGAGAAATCTTACCTTTGGCACTGTGGCAAGGTTTGAGCAGCAATTAATAGATTCATAGAATGGCGTTAGAAGGGTGACCTCTTTGAAAGGACATGAAGTGTTGGCTGTGCACTTGACCAGGCATTCCACATTTAACCCCACCCACACTTGAACACCAAAATATCAGTTGTTTTTTCCCCCCTCTTTCATCAGTTAGTCTTATTTACTGCAAAATATGAATTGCTACAACGTTTATGTTTCAAATGATGCCTTTTATTAAAACAGAAAAAGGAAGTAAATAGCCTGGACTTAGATATTCAAGACATTGTCTTAAAAAATATATGAAAAGTTACGTTTTTTTTTTAAGGTTTTCCCTCTCATAATCACACTTTTTAATAGAAAATTTTATTAAAAGGAAATGGATGTTCTAAGTCCAAAACAATGCTTAAATCACATCATCAAACCACTTTTGAGGTCTGGGGGGAAAAATCTGGTAAATGTAGATCTATTACGTGTAGTTACCCTTTAATTCAAGTGTGCACTTAGCAAGAAGCTGTTAAGCAGTATTTTTGTAGCTCACATGTGATTGTAGAGTTTGCAAAGCAAATACCCACTAGATTATTTTCATCAATCATATCATTCTGCCAGGTAATTCTGCCATGGGCTACTTCGTAGTTAACATTTCATTGAGAAGGTTTTTAGGAAAGCCTTTCATTTATCATCATTACAAACGCCTACACAAATTGGTGGATTTGTGAACACACAGACTAAAATAAGCCCATAGAAACGCATTGGGCTTATTTTTGGACAGATTGTTGGCAGAAGTGTAACATCACTCTTCCTCTCTGCTGTGTTTCCCTGTCATCGGTCGCTTTGTGACTGACAGGCACCTATCCAATCAATAGATTGCTAGAAGATGCATATAATTCATTCTAGCAGGAGAGGGTACAAGGGACTAGCGAATTGAAACTAAACTGAAAAGTAGCTTAGTGGAAAATGTAGCTGAAAAGGAGTTTAACCGACAGCCGGCGCAAATAGAGTACCACAGTATGAGTCATAATACCCATACAACCTAGGGGTCAAACACGGAAATGGTTCTAATTGTTATAATCCATAGGGGATTTCAGAAACACTTTAAATAAGGGCTGTGTTTTAAGTTGACACCAGTGGCGATTTTATCATGTAAATCTTGGTGGGGCAAACTAAATAAAAAATGTTTTAGATGCATGCCAGTAAACCCATACCACAACACGAACCAACACATTAATTGCACTATAACGGTGACAAACAGCACCCACACTGTTAGGACCTACATAAAGCTGTCCCAACAGTAAAGTTCCAACACCTTACCACTGCTACACCTGGCTATCAGCAGAGCCTTTCTGGAAGTGAAAAAGTTCATTCCGCCTCATTTAATGGCTTTTTTAAAAAAATACATTGCTGATATTGCTGACTTGCTTAAACAAATGTGGTTTCTACTCGAGGTCAGATGATGATTTTTCAACACCAATAACGATTATTGGAAGACCAAAAAAAAGCCGATACCGATAAAAAACATATGCAAAAGACAATTACAACAATACTGAATGAACACTTATTTTACCTTAATATAATACATACAACAAATTTAGTCTCAAATAAATAATGAAACAGGTGGCAACCCTAAGTCTAAATATTGCTGTTACACCTTCAATGTTATGTCATAATTATGTACAATTCTGGCAAATTAATTACGGTCTTTGTTAGGAAGAAATGGTCTTCACACAGTTCGCAACGAGCCAGGCGACCCAAACTGCTGCACATACCCTGACTCTTTTTCAGGCACCGCATTGATTATATGCAACGCAAGACAAGCTAGTTAAACTAGTAATATCATCAACCATGTGTAGTTAACATGTTAAGATCAGTTGTTTGTATTCTAAAGATAAGTTTAATGCTAGCTAGCAACTTAGCACAGCTTCTTGCTGCCTGCAATCGCGTAACAGGTGGTCAGCCTGCAACACAGTCTCTTCGTGGATTGCAATATAAGTCGGCCATAATTGGTGCCCAAAAACGGCGGATACCGATTGTTATGAAAACTGGAAATCGTCCCTAATTACTCCGCCATTCAGATTAATCGGGCGACCTCTAGTTTCTACTGGCATTTGAGATGTATAAACTACGGCATAAGAGGACGACGAGCGGATAAGAGTCAATCCGAAATTTCGTCTAAGACATTAACGGGCGAGCTAGGATGGACGTAGTGAATATAACTATTTGTTCAGCACTTTTGAAATGTACAGTTACAGAATTCCAAACATGTGCCGTTCTTACAGTATCCTCCCTGTACATTAAGTCAGAACCATAGGATAAATAAAGGGGGCATATAAGCAGACAACGAAAGCTCTTACAATATTCGATGACATTTCTCTAAAACAGGCTACATGTGCACCACCAAGTCAGAACAGTACAGTCACGGCCAAAAGTTGAGAATGACACAAATATTAATTTCCACAAAGTTTGTTGCCTCAGTGTCTTCAGATATTTTTGTCATATGTTACTATGGAATACTGAAGTATACTTACAAGCATGTCATAAGTGTCAAAGGCTTTTATTGACAATTACATGAAGTTGATGCAAAGAGTCAATATTTGCAGTGTTGACCCTTCTTTTTCAAGACCTCTGCAATCCGCTCTGGCATGCTGTCAATTAACTTCTGGGCCACATCCTGACCATTGTTGCATAATCAATGCTTGGAGTTTGTCAGAATTTGTGGGTTTTTGTTTGTCGACCCGCCTCTAGAGGATTGACCACAAGTTCTCAATGGGATTCAAGTCTGGGGAGTTTCCTGGCCATGGACCCAAAATACAGATGCTTTGTTCCCCGAGCCACTTAGTTATCACTTTTGCCTTATGGCAAGGTGCTCCATAATGCTAGAAAAGGCATTGCTCGCCACCAAACCGTTCCTGGATGGTTGGGAGAAGTTGCTCTCGGAAGATGTGTTGGTACCATTCTTTATTCATGGCTGTGTTCTTAGGCAAAATTGAGTGAGCCCACGGTCTTGGCTGAGAAGCATCCCCACACATGAATGGTCTCAGGATGCTTTATTGTTGGCATGACACAGAACTGATGGTAGCGCTCACCTTGTCTTCTCCGGACAAGCTTTTTTTGGGATGCTACAAACAATTGGAAAGGTTCATCAGAGAAAATGACTTTGCCCCAGTCCTCAGCAGTCCAATCCCTGTACCTTTTGCAGTTTAACAGTCTGTCCCTGAAGTTATTTATTTGCTGCCCTTCTTGACACCAGGCCATCCTCCAAAAGTCTTCGTCTCACTGTGCGTGCAGATGCACTCACACCTGCCTGCTGCCATTCCTGAGCAAGCTCTGTACTGGTGGTGCCCCGATCCCGCAGCTGAATCAACTTTAGGAGACGGTCATGGCCCTTGCTGGACTTTCTTCAGCGTCCTGAAGCCTTCTTCACAACAATTGAACCGCTCTCCTTGAAGTTCTTGAAGAGACGATAAATGGTTGATTTAGGTGCAATCTTAATGGCAGCAATATCCTTGCCTGTGAGCCCTTTTTGTGCAAAGCAATGATGATGGCACGTGTTTCCTTGCAGGTAACCATGTTTGACAGAGGAAGAACAATGATTCCAAGCACCGCCCTCCTTTTGAAACTTCCAGTCTGTTATTCAAACTCAATCAGCATGTCAGTCCTCTCCAGGCTTGTCCTCGTCAACACTCACACCTGTGTTAATGAGAGAATGACTGACATGATGTCAGCTGGTAATTTTGTGGCAGGGCTGAAATGCAACGGAAATGTTTTTGGGGAATTCAGTTCATTTGCATGGCAAAGAGAGGCTTTGGAAATAATTGCAATTCATCTGACCACTCTTCATAACATTCTGGAGTATATGCAAACTGCCATCATACAAACTGAGGCAGCAGACTGTGACTTTGTGTCATTCTCAAAACTTTTGGCCACGACTGTTGGTTGAAATTAGGAATGGAATCGGGACCAAATTATTAGGGTGAGGCACATGGGATACTAACAACTTACTACACAACATACAGTTAGTATTACTTTCTTAGCTACAGTATACATATCTCCCTCGGATTATACATATTTTATGCAGGAGCATACAAGACATTTTTGGACTCACGTTGTGGAATGTGGCACGACGGTCCTTCGGGGCAAACGTTGTCATCAAATTCTGGCATACTCTGAATTTATGGTGCTTTCAAGACAACTGGGAACTCGGAAAAAAACAAAGTAAAATCATGATGACGTCAGTAAGCTTCAGGTCCGAGCTCTAGATAGAGGCCCGAGTTCCCGACTTGCAATTCCAAGTTGGATGACGGTTCAAAACATTAGTCCCCCCAAGTTTCCAGTTGTCTTGAACTCACTCAAATCAGTTCTCATTTGTTTTGAGCGCGGCAAAATTGATTGACACCATGGCCAATGTTGAATGTTAATCCTTTTAAGCTTAGAAGAGAGAGACCCTTAAATCCAGACTTGGACCACACATCCACTCAAATGAATAGAAGGCTAGTGTTTGCTTTGCAATTCCTTGCAGTTAGCCACTGATTCCTTCCAAACCACTCATTTTTCGTAGTAGAATGGCACCGGAAGAAATGGCAGCAGTTTTACGGGCACCTAACCAATTGTGCTACTATGTGGGTTTGTTGCGTTATTTGTAACTTGTTTTATACATAATGTTTCTGAAACCGTATTTTACGGCAAAAAAATAGCTTCTGGATATCAGGACAGCGATCACTCACCTCAGATTAGACTAAGATTATTATTATTATATTTTTTTTCCAACAAGCAGGACCCACAGGATTTACTCCGAACATCCGACAAGGCCAGTCATTTCCAAGATAAAGACAAACAGGTACAGAGAACACAGAGTGGGGTGCCTCGTAAGGAACCACAGACAGCAAGTGGCAAAGCTGCCATTACCGTCAATATTACTTGCCAACATGCAATCACTGGGCAATAAATTAGACGAGGTACGATCGCGAATATCCTACCAACGGGACATCAGAAACTGTAACATCTTATGTTTCACTAAATAGTGGCTGATCGATGACATGGATATTCAGATGGGGGGGTCTGCACGAAATCTAAGGAAGTCTCTAGATATTGCTCGCCTGGAGAAGAGTATCTTAGAATAAACTGTAGACCACACTATTTGCCAAGAGCGTTTATCTATACTTTTCGTGGCTGTTTATTTACCACCACAGAGATGCTAGCACTAAGAATTCACTCAGTCAGCTGTATAAGGAAATAAGCAAACAGGAAACCGCACACCCAGACGTGGTGCTCCTAGTGGCCAGGGATTTTAATGCAGGGAAACTTAAATCAGTTTTACCTCATTTCTATCAACATGTTAAATGCGCAACCAGAGGGAAAAGAAATTATAGATCACCTGTACTCCACAAACACATACAAAGCTCTCCCTCGCACTGCATTTGGTAAATCTGACCACAATTCCATCCTCCTGATTCTTGCTTACAAGCAAACATTAAAGCAGAAAGAACCAGTGACTGGGTCTATAGTGGTCAGATGAAGCAGATGCTAAACTACATGACTGTTTTGCTACCACAGACTGGAACATGTTCTGGGATACTTCCGATGGCATTGAGAAGTACACCACATCAGTCACTGGCCTTATCAATAAGTGCATCGAGAACATCGTTCCCCACAGTGACTATGTACATACCCCAACCAGAAGCCATGGATTACAGGCAACATTCACACTGAGCTAAAGGGTAGAGCTGCCACTTTCAAGGTGCGGGACTCAAACCCAGAGGTTTATAGGAAATCCTACTAAGCCCTCATACAAAACATCAAACAGGCAAAGCGCCAAAACAGTCCTCAGATCCTCAAAAGGTTCTACAGCTGCAACATAGAGAGCATCCTGACTGGTTGCATCACTGCCTAGTATGGCAACTGCTCGGCCTCCGACTGCAAGGCACTACAGAGGGTAGTGCGTACGGCCCAGGACATCACTGAGGCTAAGCTGCCTGCCATCCAGGACCTCTACAACAGGCAGAGGAAGGCCCTAAAAATGGTCAAAGACCCCAGCCACCCCGGTCATAGCCTGTTCTCTCTACTACCGCATGGCAAGCGGTACCGGAACACCAAGTCTAGGACCAAAAGGCTTCTCAACTGCTTTTACACCCAAGCCGTAAGACTCCTTAACAAGTAATCAAACGGCTACCGGACGATTTGCTCAATACTACCTCAACTAGCCTGACTAACCAGTGCCTGTATATAGCCTCGCTACTGTTATTTTTCACTGTCTTTTTACTGTTGTTTTTATTTCTTTACTTATATATTGTTAACCTAACACCTATTTTTTACTTAAAAATTGCACTGTTGGTTAAGGACCTGTAAGTAAGCATTTCACTGTAAGGACTACACCTGTTGTATTCGACACACGTGACAAAACAACTTTGATTTGATTTTCCAACTTGTGTCATTTTTATGTCCAATGGCCAATGAGCACAGATGTTTTATTTATTATTTCTCTTCATATGAAAAGGATTTAAAAAGATTTGCCAGTAGATTGTTGACTTGATTCATGATGATTGCTAGCGGGCTAGCTAAGATTTTAAAGGATGACAGATATAAAATGACGTCAAATCAAGTTATATGTGGCAAATGACCGTGCACCTTCTTGAAGGCACTTCTGACGTAACTCCATGGCAGCACCCAAGGGGCTTGAATATTCGGGCGCTACTCTTAGATTTGGCAGTGACATAGTATCCCCATGAGTGACAGAAGACTGAGCCAATCACGGCGCAACTAGAGAAAGTACCAACCCCTAGGCTCCGTATCTTCCGCTGGCGACCCCACCACTACAGAAAGCACTGGGCTAGGCTGAAACACCTGCATTTTGGAGCCGCCTTAAGCAAAAAAAGAGACCAAGTTTGTATATGGCTTTATTAACTCAATTTTTGCACAAAAAAATATATGTTTTACATTGTTTGCAAACTGATGTGTGACCCTTAATGGCAAAAAATATGATTTATTTTTTGGGGGCTAGAAAGGTGGGGCTCAAAACAAGTGGGGTTCTGCCCCACCTGCACTGAATGACGAGTTGCCACTGTTTGACAAAATAGCCGTTAGCCAAGGTGTCAGCTAGAGATGACACACAGCAATTTGTAGTTTGGCATGATGTTGATGCTAATTTGCATATTATTATTTGTTTTTTATTTATGGCAAAGATTTTTTTTTACCCCCTTTTTCGTGGTATCCAATTGTTAGTAGTTACTATCTTGTCTCATCGCTACAACTCCCGTACGGGCTCGGGAGAGACGAAGGTCGAAAGTCATGCATCCTCCAAAACACAACCCAACCAAGCCGCACTGCTTCTTAACATAGTGCGCATCCAACCCGGAAGCCAGCCGCACCAATGTGTCGGAGGAAACACCGTGCCCCTAGCGACCTTGTCAGCGTGCACTGCGCCCGGCCCGCCACAGGAGTCGCTAGTGCACGATGAGACAAGGATATTCCTACCGGCCTCCACTTTGAGGCTCTAAGGAAAACACTCTGGCACTTCTTCACAGTGATGTCCTCCAAGTCAGCCCTGTCAACATTCCTCCAGAAATGTGATTAAATGTAATGGAAGTTAAACACACCAAGCGCTTATTCTCAGGAGTTTTGTGAGATTGCCACTCCTCTTCTTCTCTTGGGGCCTTGTGTCTATGAGAGGACTCATTATTAGACAACTAGGTTATGATAGGGCAATGACACTTATGGCTATGAGTTTATCACAGCCTGACAATCAAAACCTAGAGCCTTCTTGTTTTTAAAACACGGCAGTTTTCTAATTTCACTTGAGCCAAAGCAAAAATAAACACTAGATGTGATTGGTAGGCCTTGCCCTTTGCAAAGATATTATATGGTACCTATGGGATGGATATGGGTTGGTAGCTAGCTAGATTACATAATGAGTGTGGAATCAAGCCATTGGATTGTCAGTCTGACCATGAGTAATCTAGCGTTTTAAATTCCAGTGGTAAACCAGCATTAAACCGAATTACGAATACAACCGTCATCTACTCTAGCCAAAGACACTCTGGCTAGTGGCTGCTTAATCCAAGTTCAACTGAATGTCTATTTCTGTCTCAGAATCCATCTTGCTTAGCCAGTTTACTAGCTACGTTAAGTCAAATGTTGTTGGGCGTTGCTCAGCTAATATAGCTAGCAAGCAGATAGCTGCAACTTCAAGGAAGGGTGTCTAAACAATTTAGCTAGCTAAATTAGCATGACAAGCGAAGCTTAGTTAACTCCGAAGTCGTCCCTCCCATCCCCGGCCCTAATGGAAGTGGGCCTCTTCCCCGCTGCGTTGAAACGAAAGCAATTCTAACTAACAAACGTTACAAAGGCACCCAAGGCGGTTGCAGGCGCACACTGGCAGACATCTTGGGTGTCAGTGGGCCCTATCGTGTGACACATTAAAGAAACAAGACAAGGCCCCTGTTCCAACACCACGTCTGCTACTGGTGGTTAGTCCTTCCTGTCACTTGACTTGACACAGCTAAGTGACGGCGGTAAATGCAATTGGCTAACGTTAGCTTAGTTGGCTAGGAGGACAACATCATGCTAAAGCTAACTAGTTAACAATTGTACACACAATGCCGCAAACATAGCTTTGTTTAAGATGTCTCTGTGTAATGGGTCGGTCTTGAGCATACAAACGTTTAGTTGTTGTGTGTCAAAGCACTTACCTTCGGATGTTAACCGGCAGAAGGGCCTTAGCAGCTCCGAGAAATTCAGGTTGTTTTTACGAGTCACTTTCTCCGCATCTTCGCTGCACAGGACCGCCACCATCGGGACAAACGAGTCCTGGATGAATTCCTGCACCGACTGTACGCACTGAGCCATCGCGGTCTGCTTGAGAGGCCCGGGCTACGAAAATGTATTTCTCTCTGGATTTAGATAGTGAAACGCTAACTATCCGCTTCTGACTTGAAAATAACTCCCTTACTGACCGTGAAAGGCAGCCATGTTGAATTCTACAGTTGCTTGCTGTGCACAGTGGTGGTCATGTTAATGCCGCGTTCAAAACAACGGGGAACTAGGAAATCTTCGACTTCGGAGCGTTCACAATAACTGGGAACTCGGGGGAAAAGAATAGCTCCGACTGGGAAATATCGATTTGAACAGTCATCAAACTCGGGAGCTCGGGCCTCTGTCTAGAGCTCCGACCAGAAGATCACTGACGTCATGATTTGACATGGTATTTTTTCCCGAGTACCCAGTTGTTTTAAATGCAGCATATGTAGGGAGACCAGACAGTGGCAGCTCAGTCGTGTGGCTTGCTACGCCTCCAGCTGTTGGTCGGTTTTCACACAGTTTGAGCCAAAGTTCGAATCAAAATAAAGTTTGATTATTTGTTACAAGTCCGTGTAATTTTTGCCCAATTAATATGTCATATTAGATGACAAGATACAAAACAAGTAAAGAGTCGTTCCTCGTTTATTTGATTTGAATCTGAAATCAAACAACGCATAAACGGGTTTGTTTTTATTTTCTAAAGGAAATAACGATAAACTAGATAATTATTTGATTATTCAAATATTATGTTTTTAAGAATGTCACTTCCACAACGTTTACAACCTTAACGACTAAGCCAATTTAAACTTGATCTGAAAATGTGATCCGAGACTCCATATAGAGGGAGTGACCCAATAGCGTAGCCTCGCTGTGTGCCTCCGAAATGTTGTCACATCAATACAAAGCAGCTGCATTATAAGTGGGATGCACTGTTGAGCACTACATCCAGAAGGGTTTTGCTGATTGTATGAAGATTGTGACAGCCAGTTAAATGGCATCCCTTGAGAAAGCAAGAACAAGATATGTCAGGAGAAGTGCAGTATTATGATAAGGAGATGTATACTTGGAATATGGAGGAGGAATGGGGGGGAAAGGAAGGCAGAGGAGGTCTAAGAGAGAGCGGAAGGAACATACAAGCTTGAGTCAGTTAAAAATAGCAGAAAAAAGGGAGATGGTTTGTTAAAGACGAATGGTAGAAAGTGTAAGCGAAGTGAGCTGAAGACAGGAGGAGAAATGGAAGTGAATTAGGGCAAAGTACATGAGGTTGTGCTTTGAGAAAGCTAACTGGAAGTGAGCGGGCGGGACAAATGTTATCAATGGAGGAGTCTGTGGATGAGTGCACTGAGGCAGTAACGTCTGTAATTATATCAGCTGCAGATGTGACTGTTGCAGTGTGTTCGGAGGGAGGAAGACTGTGGTTGGTGCCGTGGTGGACAGACGAGGGCTCAAAGGTGGTGCAGGAAATAGATATGGCTCTACGGGTACTTAAGAACTTGTCCCAAGTAAGATGGCGGACTGAACACAGCAGTGTAGATCACCTCAAGATAAAAACGTAATACTCAATATCGGTAAGTTATTAGCACTTCATAAACTGGTGGGTAATAAACTTCAATCTGGATAACAACACAAAACAAATCTTAAGACAAGAGACATGTATCAACAAATATTACGAAAACAAGCAACACCCAAACATGATGGAGAGTGATCCCGAAAAGAAAATGCGACTCTTCGACAGACACAAACAATTTAATCTTTTCACTACTGGGAATGGTCAAATCTGTTAAAAATCGCTAAATGACAAACTGGGCGTACTTGAATTAGTCAGTAAGGACATAAAGGAGTTGAAGGCAAGCCTCGAGATGAGTGGCGAAAAAACTGCAACATTGGAGAAAGAAACAAACAACCTAAAAGGGACAGTCAATAAGATTGAAACCGATGTTAATGAACTTAAAAAGGAGAGAAGCCTTACTTGACATACAGACTAGATCCACGAGAGAGAATCTGGTACTTACTGGTTTCCAGGAGAACGAAGGAGATGTTTCTGAGGGTGTAGTTGGGGAGTTCCTCCTTACAGCGTTTCAGATCCCATGCGAAGCTGTCGAACAAAATCCAACAGATGACAGAGATATGACTGCCCAATCTTTGCCAAATGTGCTGGGTAAAAGACTCGCTGGCACGAAATTGGGCATGAATGTTCAGTTCCCAAAGGGAAATTGCAGAACAAAGCAAAGTTCTGTACCCAATCTTCAAGGAAAATAGATTCAAAGTTAAACGTGTAGCTCTCGTAGTCGATAAACTGTTTGTTGATAACCAAATGTTCAGAGACACAAACACTACCCCATGGCTATTCTAAATATTACAAAGTTCCCATATAAGAGTCGAATAATGTTACACCCAATACTAGCCATGGTAGGGATTGTTATTAAACAATATATAGAAAATAAATCAAATACAAAAATTGTTAAAGAAATAAACTACACTATACCATTCTAGATAGGGAATGTTGGAAAATAATTAGTTTTACTTTCCATTTATAGTATTTCATAAATTGATAAAACAGCATTAGAAGAAAGGATAATTAGTAGAATAGTACAGCTTCAAATATAAGGAACTGGAACAAAAAAAGTACTCAATCAACATGGTAGAGATAAAACACAAGACATAGAAGGCACACTATGTGGGTATGTGTGGATGTATTGTCATGGAAGGTGGGGTGTGTTTTTGTGTTTGGAAAAGTGTGGAGTTAAGTGAGTGAAATAGAATAGGGGTTGCAAATCCCAGAGCCTGTGTGTGTTTGTGAGCAGGGGTTGTGAGAGAGAGCTTTCAATTTTGTGCAGATAAGAGATATACGTTTTAAAATAAATTATTCATGTTTATTTATCAACTGTCCTATCCTGATGGAATGGTCAACAACCCTATACCCTAGACACCCACCTGAGCGACCCATACACTAAGGAGAAGTCCTTATCTGTTTTATGGGCCTACTGTAAGTAGTCTATATGCAGCCAAATCAGAAAGATGAATGTGGTCAGAGACCTACTAAAGCAGCACCGCCCCCTCAAGATTGTGAGCCTGCCTGCTACAAAGCCAAAGCCCCCTGATGGGAGAGCATTATCTACAAGGAAATTCTCAAAGCTGCTAATGAGAACCTTGACGACATTGTACCTAGCCGGTGGGGATTGAAATATTCAATAGAACGTTAGGGAACATGCTCAGAGCATTACCACTGAGGACCAAGCGAGAATGGCTTCAGCAGGTCCAAACACCGACTTTGGTATACAATGCAACCATCCACAAGACCACAGGGTACGCAACCTTTTGCCCTATGTTCGGCCGTGTCCCCAGGCTTCCAGTTGACGTCATGTTTAAGGCAGTCCTCCAAGATCTTGTTGTGGTAGAATTCAGTACTTACTCCAAGACTCCTCTCGACCTTGACCCGAAGCAGCAGGAGTTGCACAACACATTTGCAAAGAACAGCAACACCAGACAAGACAATACAACAAGATGGTAAAAGGGGTCTCGCTCCACAAAGGAGATTGAGTGTTACTGGCAAACAAAGGGAAAAAGGGGTAAGAAGAAACTGGCAGACAAGTGGGAGCCTGTGATGTACACAGGGGTCGAGAAGGAATCTACTGCTAGATGGCAACTTCTTACCTGTCAAGGAGCCTCGGGATGATGGATCTGAAAGAGAAAGTGATCTTACCTGTGGAAGTTCGGAAATGGATGATGTCAGTAACCTGGAAAGGGAATATTCTGTTCGATAGGACAAGTATTACCCCTGAGTCAGTCACATCTCTTGAAACAGATCCTTCTCCAGCTGTGCCTGAGACAGACACCGTCATTGACCTGGACAATGTTGACTTTTTCCCTGTTTACAGCTCAGACAACTGGTCATGACAGTGTCTAGACCCCCTTACCCATACTGGACTCAGTAGCTGCCCGGGGTCCAGTTAGAACAAGAACTCGGAAGGGGGGTTAGATCAGTGAATTGCCTTATTGAGTCCAGACCTTTTAGATGGAGCTGTGGGTTGTCGTCAGGGAAAGCTCAGGCCTAAGGACATGTTGCTTAAGTTCTAAGGTAATCCAGGGATATAATATGTTGAGGTCTCTCTATCAAACATGCATTGATTAGTTTTATGAGATAAAATAGGTATATGTCAAGTTGAAAGACCAAGTGCCCTGTTGTGTAGGCTGCACCACATTGCACTAGAAGGGTTAGAGGCCTGATCAACCTTTTAAACTCCTTAACTAAACTGAAGATGAGATCTTTAGAGAAGCTAGTCTAGTCAAGGGTCATTTGTCTCATTAACTATTTGTGCTGTTAAAGGCTAAATGTATATATTTTTTTAGTGTTTTGGTGAAATTCAGGAGGGGTGAATGTAACAGGAGTTAGTAAACTGATGAATATTCACTCAATCACACTTTTCCTCATTTGATTTTGGTTGAATCTCCTACTGTTTTTTGTTGGGCTCTGTGTGTGACGTCAGCGCTGCGCACACAAGATTGTTCTTGTTGGGGCTTGACAGTTGAACTAAGCTCATGATGCCTTTATAAGTTATATTATTCAAGAATCAATGAGTACATATCATTCATTTATCAGTCCAAAAATGGATGTAGTAACTGCCGATTTCCCCTTTAAATTACATTACCAGTCAAAAGTTTGGACACACCTACTCATTCAAGGGTTTTTGCCTTCAAGCTGTCTTCAAGGTAAAGAGTGGCTACTTTGAAGAATCTCAAATATAATATATATTTTGATTTGTTTAACACTTTTTTGGTTACTCCATAATTCCATATGTGTTATTTCATAGTTTTGATTGTCTTCACTATTATTCTACAATGTAGAAAATACATGTCAACTGGGAAACTAGGCCCTGATCCGTCAGTCTCTCCGGGACTGTCACCTCCAGACAGTCCCGGGGGAAAGTGCCTCACACATCAAAAACCAAATTGCGAATGAGGTATGCTAGGCTATGGTTTACAATGTTTATTTTTAAAATTACAGTGCATTCAGGAAGTATTCAGACCACATTTTGTAATCTTGCAGCCGTACTCTAAAATTGATTAAATAAAAAAAAATCCTCATCAATCTACACACAATACCCCATAATTACAAAGTGAAAACAGGTTTTTAGACATTTTTACAAATATATTAAAAATAAAACACGGATACCTTATTTACATAAGTATTCGGACCCTTTGCTATCACACTCGAAATTGAGCTCAGGTGCATCTTGTTTCCATTGATCATCCTTGAGATGTTTCTACAACTTGATTTGGAGTCCACCTGTGGTAAATTCAGTTGATTGGACATGATTTGGAAAGGCACACACCTGTCTATATAAGGTCCCACAGTTGACAGTGCATGTCAGAGCAAAAACCAAGCCATGAGGTTGAAGAAATTGTCCATAGAGCTCCAAGACAGGATTGTGTTGAGGCACAGATCTGGGGATGGGTACTAAAACATTTCAACAGTATTGAAGCTCCCCAAGAACACAATGGCCAACCATCATTCTTAAATGGAAAAAGTTTAGAACTCCCAAGACTCTTCCTAGAGCTGGCTGCCCGGCCAAACTGAGCAATCGGGGGATTGGGAGCGTTGGTCTGGGAGGTGACCAAGAACCCGATGGTCACTCTGAAAGAGCTCCAGAGTTCCTCTGTGGATATGGGAGAACCTTCCAAAAGTACAACCCATCTCTGCAGCACTCCACCAATCAGGCCTTTATGGTAGAGTGGACAGACGGAAGCCACTCCTCAGTAAAAGGCATATGACAACCCGCTTGGAGTTTGCCATAAGGCACCTAAAAACTCTGACCATGAGAAACAAGATTCTCTGGTCTGGTGAAACCAAGATTGAACTCTTTGGGCTGAATGCCAATTGTCACATCTATATGAAACCTGGCACCATCACTACAGTGAAGCATGGGGGTCGCAGCATCATGCTGTGGGGATGTTTTTCAGCAGCATGGACTGGGAGACTAGTCAGGATCGAGGGAAAGATGAACGGAGCAAAGTACAGAGCGATCCTTATGGAATATTTGATCCAGAGAGCTCAGGACCTCAGACTGGGGTGAAGGTTCACATTCCAATAGGTCAATGACCCTAAGCACACAGCCAAGACAATGCAGGAATTGCTTTAGGACAAGTCTCTGAATATCCTTGAGTTTCCCAGCCAGAGCCCGGACTCGAACCCGATCGAACATCTCTGGAGAGACCTGAACAAAGTTGTGCAGCAATGCTCCCCATCGAACCTGACAGAGTTTGAGAGGATCTGCAGATAAAAATGGCAGAAACTCCCCAAATACAGGTGTGCCAAGCTTATAGCGTCATACCAAAGACGACTCGAGGCTGTAATCGCTGCCAAAGGTGCTTCAACAAAGTATTGAGTAAAGGGTCTGAATACTTATGCAAATATTATTATTATTATTATTTTTTTTTTTATACATTTTCAAAAATGTCTTAACCTGTTTTAGCTTTGTTATTATGGGGTATTGTGTGTAGATTGATGAGGGTAAAAAAAAAATGTTTAATCAATTTTATAATAATGCTGCAATATAACAAAATGTGGAAAGGTCAAGGGGTCTGAATACTTTCCGAATGCACTGTATGTAGGCTACTATGCCATTGCAGGGGCACATGTTGGCTCGCCAAACAAGACAGATAAAAAGTATCCTATGCCTACAAGGGGATAACTTCAATTTAAACAGACTTTCCTCTACATCTCTCTGTGCTGCTCTTTCGCTGACAACCAGCAGCTGTTTTCTAGAATTCCACGCTTCCTAAATCTCAAGCGATTGGATAAATGACTTCTTAGGGTATTTTTGCAGTATTGTGGGGAAAATGTATCGTAGCCTATATTTCTATCTGGACATTAGCCTACGATTTGATTAAGCTACAAATTAATAGACCTACGGTAGCATATCGCCTATAATTGAGGATGTATTTCTGCAGTATTCCATGGTGTCCGTCTCTATATCCTACCAGTAGTGTCGGTCAAGCTGTAGGCCTATTTGCATCCATAGGCCTATTGACAGTGTGCATCTGTCCCGCTGGACTTAAAGGCCACTTAAGTTCCCTCACGCCAGAGTTTGAGACAGGCCTAATTGGAAAATCGTCCCTTTTAGCAGGGCTGGAGTGTGTTATCTGAAAGGCTGCTGTCACGGGTAGTAGTGGCATTCTGAGATTCGAGGTAAAGAGCTGTGTCTGGGTGTTGGAGAGGCAGTCTGTTCGTAGGTCAACATCCTCAACAGTAGGCTAGTCGACAATGCAGAGGCTGGAGGAACAGCGAAAAGTCGGGTATAAATGTAAACAGGATGACATTGACAAAATAACTCATGCTGTGTTAGTGGGCTCCCGAGCGGTCTAAGACACTGCATCTCAGTGCTAGAGGTGTCACTACAGACCCTGGTTCGATTCCAGGCTGTATCACAACCAGCCGTGATTGGGAGTCCCCATAGGGCGGCACACAATTGGCCCAGTGTCGTCTGGGTTAGGGTTTGTAAATAATTGTAAATAATTTCTTCTTAACTGACTTGCCAAGTTAAATAAAGGTAAAAAATATATATGAGGGTTTGGAAATGACCATATCTCAACAGCAGAGCTGGAGTGCTTTGTATCCTATAGCCTTCCATCTCGTCCTGGGCTCGGAGTAGTGCTTATCTCCTCCCTGGAGTTGCGCGCCTCCGTTTCGAAACGTCTCCTTTTAATGCAGGTAACCAGCCAATGTATAAATGCCATGTGGGGGTCTGCTGACAATACTTCCTTGTCGAGACCTGCAGAGGGAACAAGCTCTCCGAAACAATAGCACACCCAGCGTCAAGCAAGGCCCGTCTCAATAATAGAGGCTATGAGTCCCGCTCATTGCCTCTCATCTCGCCCGTTGTCTCTCATCAGCACCTGCGTCCTTTATCAACGCTGTCCGGGATCCTGAACCTGTCCGAATACAGGTAAAACAGCTCAGTGCCAATTAGAGGCCAGTGCCTGAGATGATAAACAAATTGTTTATAAGCCAGCCTACAGTATAGCACACACGTTTTGTTCAGGCAACGCCTCCACATATAAGCATCTTAAATGTCATCATGAGCGGACATATTGGAGCTTATTATAGGCCTAAATATATGAGCTTAGGCTGTTCCGAGTTAAGGGATTACCATTTATCAGTGGGGAAGCCCACGAATCCCGTGAATACGCATCAAACGATGTAGCGGCACCACGTTCTATAGTTTACAGACGATAAATCATTGGATCTATGAATTTGTTTAATGTAATTTTGTTAAAGTAGCTATAGGTGGGAAATGTACCACAAAAATACATTGTCACACAATAGCTTTACATTATTTAGACCATCCAACAATGACATAGCCTATAGGCCTATGTAACCCATCTATGGTGAGCATAGGCCCTAAATCAATGTTGTATTTAAGTCAAGCCTCAAGCACGCCAGATGGACGCATTACCTATTGACCAACACCACTGGTTTGGAGCTGAACACCATGGAATACTCTATAAACCCTGTCCTCAATTATTAATACCACTAAATAGATAGGATTTTGGCCTATTCAATAGTAACTTTTTCATATCCTAGGCTAATTGTCCAGTCAAAGTAGCCTATATTTCTACAAAACATTTCCTTGACAATCAAGGCTAGGCTACTGCAAAAATAGCAACTTGTGAAATCTTGTGAATTATCTGACGTCCCTCATGCGGCTATATTGCGAGCTGCTCTGTGCCCCTGCATTATAACCAGTGATTAATTTGAGCCGGATCCTACCGGAACAGGATCCGGAACCTATCTGGCCAGATCTGGTACCTCTCTTGGCATGAAAAATAATTGTTACATTTTGTAATGGATTTTTAAAAAATAAAAGCGTTCAAAGTTCATTCAAGTTGCCTCCGTTAATTCATTAATATTTCAAATACAATCATGGGAAAACACAGGTTGGAAAGCAAATGGGTCCTGCTGAAAAGAGAAGACTCCAATCCCTCCATACTCAACTGGCGGACCGCAGACTGGATCCGGACCCAGAACAGAGTTAATATGGACCGCAGGTCGCAAAAATAAAATAACTCCCGGTATCATATAAACCCACATAAAACATGGAAGAATGTGTAGAATTGTGGGAAATTAGCATTAAAACTGTAACATTTTCTCTCTGCCAACAAGAGGGGTGTGAACAGTTTGGGGTTGGGAGGTGGGGGTTTGTTACTACGTCGGACCTTTGCCACCTTGGAAATTTGTGTGACCAGACCTTCTCAAATAGTACTTGAGTACCCCTGCTCTAATCTGTCTGCTGAAGGCTACCAAAAATATTTGATCAAATTCCAAATATTGTTTTACAAAGCAACAAGGTTTTACAAAGTAAAACAAGAGAGAGAAAGGCTTTTGGCACAAGGGCATCAGCCATCATCAGTGAGTAAGCTGCGCATTATTGGGTGAGTCGGTGAAACTGGAAAGCATTTTTAGGACAAAAATGTCCTCATATTGTAGACTACAATATGTCTCCACACACCTACAGTGCCTTGCAAAAGCAATCACCCCCCTTTGCATTTTTTCTATTTTGTTGCATTACAACCTATAATTTAAATAGATTTTTATTAGGATTTAATGTTAAAAAAAATCTGTTTTTGATTTGTTAAAAAAGTTTGAAATATCCAATAAATGTCGTTCCACTTCATGATTGTGTCCCACTTGTTGTTGATTCTTCACAAAAAGTTGTATATCTTTATGTTTGAAGCCTGAAATGTGGCAAAAGGTCGCAAAGTTCAAGGGGGCCGAATACTTTCGCAAGGCACTGTATATCATGGTCACAAAGGCACATACATTTTCAGGTTATAGAGCAAGCAACACAGTTATCACAATACATACAGTATGTTGTAATATGGAGGGGGTGGGGGGGGGGCTTCCCCTGTGATCTTACCCATGCACAATTGCTGTTCATTTGAAAGTTATGTATACTTACATAAAAATATATTTTTTAAAGAATACTGTGCCATTTGGTTTGCCTAATATAAGTAATTAGAACATATTTTTACTTTTGATACTTAAGTAGATTTGATACCAAATACTTTTACTCAAGAGGTATTTTACTGGGTGACTTTCACTTTTACTTGAGTCATTTTCTATTAAGGTATCTTTACTTTTACTCAAGTATGACAATTGGGTACTTTTTCCACCTCTGCCACTACGCAAATGCAATGCACCTCCTAATTTACAATCAAGCACGGATTGTAACGGCGTAGTAGCCTACATATTTTGATTAACAAACATTGTAAA
This sequence comes from Oncorhynchus kisutch, assembly GCF_002021735.2. Taxonomy (NCBI): domain Eukaryota; kingdom Metazoa; phylum Chordata; class Actinopteri; order Salmoniformes; family Salmonidae; genus Oncorhynchus; species Oncorhynchus kisutch. The sequence goes on from NC_034183.2 coordinate 35,725,688, forward strand.
CCATATGCTAATAGCCTAATAGCCAACTTGGTTGTCGAACTGTGAAGCACTTTTCTCTGGGTCTGTCACTGAAGGTGACACAGTACAGCAGACTGAAGGAGTCAAGTCTTAAACGCTCGATAGCGCATTGGAGCGTTTCCAAGTACACATCATGCTCATAGATCCGTGGACAGAGCTCCGTTTTTATATCATACCTAATTATTGATGTAGTTTATAGGGTTATCAGAAGTGCCCAGATCCTGACACAGGCAAAACTAGAAACAGTTCTCAATGGGTCATGACTGCTGTGAAGATCATTGGTCATGACGCGCGATTTCCACCAGCACATGATTCTATTCCTCTATAATGTAATATCGAATAACAATCATGCCTTCCTGTAAAAATCGAGTGGTTATGTTGTCTGAGATCCTAGGCACTGAAGCTTGTGGGGATCAGTTGCATGTTATTGAGCCTATCCACAATTATATAGACTACAGGTTAAAGTGCGTAAGGTTGTAAAAGTGGCTTACTCACTGACCTAGGCCAATTTGGACTGGGCACATGACTAAACTACGGTAACTGTGAATCATCAATCAATGGAACGAGAAACAAACAAATCAATAAATAACATTTAGCTGTTTATTCGATTACATAATGTTTATTCGATTACATAATATGTAAGATCAAAAACATCATAAACACCCATTTATCATGTTATGTGAACCAGAACCGATCATTAAAAACGCAACGTTTGAATAATCAAATTATTACTCCGTTTTTCCTTATTTCATATTTCCTTTAGACAGTAAAAACAAAAAGCGAAACATTTTATGTTGATTGATTTCAGATTCAAAGAAAATAAAAGAGGAATGACTCTTTACTCGTTTTTTTTATCTTGTCATCTAATAGGAAATATTAATTGGCCAAAAAGTACATGGACAAATGTGAATAGGGTATATGGAGCTCACCAACTTGTAGTCCTAAAAAACTGAAATGATTTACCTCTGGTTCCTTCAGTCATTCCTATGAGCAAAATTAATGGGAAAGAATAGGGTTTTGGAATCAACTCCCAATAGGCTTATGAGATGTGTTTTGTTCTATGAGATAATGTTAGTCTGTTAACATGTGTGTTGATGTGCGTTACATAAATGCTTCAAAATTCACAAAAAGTGGCATAAGCTGATGAAGATGAGAACAAAATGTTTAAGATATACTAAGCCTGTGTTTACCACAGACTTTATTTTCAGCGTTTATCCAAAACCCCTGCAAAACCTCTATTCACTTTGTTCAACAAACCATGGTGGAGTTGGTGTCTCCAAAAAGAGGCCATTACTATTGCTCTCTATTCTGTAGTGTGTACACTGAGTGAACAAAATGTTAGGAACATAGACTGACCAGGTGAATTCAGGTGAAAGCTATAATCCCTTATTGATGTCGCTTGTTAAATCTACGTTAATCAGTATAGATGAAGGGGGGAGACAGGTTAAAGAAAGCCTTTTTAAGCCTTGAGACAATTGAGACACGGATTGTGAATGTGTGCCATTCAGAGGGTGGATGGGCAAGACAAACAATTTAAGGGCCTTTAAACGGGGTATGGTAGTAGGTGTCAGGCATACCGGTTTGAGTAGGTCAAGAACTGCAATGCTGCTGTTTTTTCACACTCAACAGTTTCCTGTGTGTATCAAGAATGGTCCAGCACCCAAAGGACATCCAGCCAACAAGACACAACTGTGGGAAGCATTGGAGTCAACATGGGCCAGAATCCCTGTGGAACATTTTCGACACCTTGTTGAGTCCATGCCCCAACCAATTGAGGCTGTTCTGAGAGCAAAATGGGGTGCAAGTCAATAATATGATGGTGTTCCTAATGTTTTGTACACTCAATGTATATCCCAATGACACAGCACTGATATATCCCTGCCCGAATAGTCCCCGTCTCCCCTAATCTACATCAGGTGTGTTCATAAGTGTACTGCTATACACATAATGTTTCAGAGATATCAAGTTATGGTTTGGTTCGGACTCCATACTCACCTGCAGCAAACCGCACCATGGTACAAATGGAAACAGCCCGAGACCACCCTTTTTGAGCACAGTGAGTTGTTTAGTGTGCTCCCGAGTGCAGATCACACTAGACGTCGACCGAATATGATTTTTCAATGCCGATACCGATTATTGGAGGACCAAAAAAAGCCGATAGCGATTAATCGGACAATTTTTTATATTTATTTCTAATAATGACAATTACAACAATACTGAATGAACACTTATTTTAACTTAATATAATACATCAATAAAATCAATTTAGCCTCAAATAAATAATGAAACATGTTCAATTTGGTTTAAATAATGCAAAAACAAAGTGTTGGAGAAGAAAGTAAAAGTGCAATATGTGCCATGTAAGAAAGCTAATGTTTAAGTACCTTGCTCAGAACATGAGAACATATGAAAGCTGGTGGTTCCTTTTAACATGAGTCTTCAATATTCCCAGGTAGGAAGTTTTAGGTTGTAGTTATTATAGGACTATTTCTCTCTAGACGATTTGAATTTCATATACCTTTGACTATTGGATGTTCTTTTAGGCACTGCCAGTGTAACAGTATAGCTTCCGTCCCTCTCTTTGCTCTTACCTGGGCTCGAACCAGGAACACATCGACAACAGCCACCCTCGAAGCAGCGTTACCCATGCAGAGCAAGGGGAACAACCACTCCAAGTCTCAGAGCGAGTGACGTTTGAAACGCTATTAGCACGCACCCCGCTAACTAGCTTGCCATTTCACATCGATTACACCAGCCTAATCTCGGGAGTTGATAGGCTTGAAGTCATAAACAGCGCAGTGCTTTAAGCATTGCGAAGAGCTGCTGGCAAAATGCATGAAAGGGCTGTTTGAATGAATGCTTACGAGCCTGCTGGTGCCTACCATCGCTCAGTCAGACTGCTCTATCAAATCATAGACTTAATTATAACATAATAACATACAGAAATACGAGCCTTAGGTCATTAATATGGTCGAATGCGGAAAACAAACGTTTATTCTTTCAGTGAAATACAGAACTGTTCTGTATTTTATCTAACGGATGGCATCCCTAAGTCTAAATATTGCTGTTACATTGCACAACCTTCAATATTATGTCATAATTACGTAAAATTCTGTTCCCTTTTTCCCTCTGATTAGGTCTCTATTTCTCTCTCTGTTCCTGCTTCTTTCTTTGTCAGATTCTCGTTTGAGTTTCTCATGCCAGAACCAAACTATCGTCTTGTTTGCTTCACCCTTGTCCCATCCTGTCGGAATCTGCCTGTTCTTCTGATGCTACGTGTGATCAGGTACCTCTGTCCGCTACGACCCGCGCCTTTCCAGAGAGACCAGCAGTCTGTCGCCGCAACCCAGCTATTCTCCTCTGCTGCTAAGAAGGGGACTCTTTTGTAAATATCAGAAGGACTTTCTGTTTCATTTGTCGCCCTCTCTGAGGGTTGTCTATTTTGCCATTTTCTACATCTGAAGAGGATCTATGTCTTCCCTGTGTTTTTACATTAAAGGACTCTGTTTTTGTTAAACCGCTTTTGGGTCCTCACTCAAGTGCACAACAGAAGAATCTGACCAAGAATGGACCCAGCGATTTCGGATCCTTTCCACTCAGCCGTCGAGATCCAGGGAGCGATGCTAGGCAGACACGAGCAGGAATTGTCTGTTGCTCGACATGCCGTTGAGACCCTGACCGCCCATGTCTCCGACCTCACAAGACAGGTTCACCATCTCCGCCTCGATCCACCGGCCACTTCCAGGTCTTCCGAATTTCCGGAGCCCAGAATCAATAACCCGCCGTGTTACTCTGGGGAGGCCACTGAATGCCGCTCGTTCCTCACCCAGTGTGATATTGTGTTTTCTCTCCAGCCCAACACTTACTCCAGGAGCACAGCTCGTATCGCCTACGTCATATCTCTCCTTACTGGACGGGCTCGTGAGTGGGGCACGGCTATCTGGGAGGCGAGGGCTGAGTGTACTAACCAGTATCAGGACTTTAAGCAGGAGATGATACGGGTTTTTGATCGTTCTGTTTTTGGGGAGGAAGCTTCCAGGGTCCTGGCTTCCCTATGTCAAGGTAATCGATCCATAACAGATTACTCTATTGAGTTTCGCACTCTTGCTGCCTCCAGTGACTGGAACGAGCCGGCTTTGCTCGCTCGTTTTCTGGAGGGTCTCCGCGCGGAGGTAAAGGATGAGATTCTCTCCCGGGAGATTCCCTCCAGCGTGGATTCCTTGATTGAACTCGCTATTCGCATAGAGCGACGGGTTGATCTTCGTCACCGAGCTCGGGGAAAAGAGCTTGCGTTCTCCGTTGCCCCCCTCTCCGCATCACTACCATCTTCCTCCGCCGGCTCGGGTGCTGAGCCTATGCAGCGGGGGGGTATCCGCATCTCGACTAAGGAGAGGGAACGGAGAATCACCAACCGCCTCTGTCTCTATTGCGGTTCCGCTGGTCATTTTGTCACTTCATGTCCAGTAAAAGCCAGAGCTCATCAGTAAGAGGAGGGCTACTGGTGAGCGCTACTACTCTGGTCTCTCCTTCAAGATCCTGCACTACCTTGTCGGCCCATCTACGCTGGACCGGTTCGTCAGCTTCCTGCAGCGCCTTGATAGACTCTGGGGCGGAGGGCTGCTTTATGATGGACGAGACCTGGGCTCGGGAACATGACATTCCTCTCAGACAGTTGAAGGAGCCCACGGCCTTGTTCGCTCTGGATGGGAGTCCTCTCCCCAGGATTCAGCGTGAAACGCTACCTTTAACCCTCACTGTCTCTGGTAATCATAGCGAAACCATTTATTTTTAAATTTTTCGTTCACCTTTTACACCTGTTGTTTTGGGTCATCCCTGGCTAGTTTATCATAATCCTTCTATTAATTGGTCTAGTAATTCTATCCTCTCCTGGAACGTCTCTTGTCATGTGAAATGTTTAATGTCTGCTATCCCTCCTGTTTCCTCTGTCTCTTCTTCACAGGAGGAGCCTGGTGATTTGACGAGGGTGCCGGAGGAATATCACGATCTGCGCACGGTGTTCAGTCGGTCCAGGGCCACCTCTCTTCCTCTGCACCGGTCGTATGATTGTAGTATTGATCTCCTTCCAGGAACCACCCCCCCCCCGGGGTAGACTATACTCTCTGTCGGCTCCCGAACGTAAGGCTCTCGAAGATTATTTGTCTGTAGCTCTCGACGCCGGTACCATAGTCCCCTCCTCCTCTCCCGCCGGAGCGGGGGTTTTTTTTGTTAAGAAGAAGGACGGGTCCCTGCGCCCCTGCATAGATTATCGAGGGCTGAATGACATAACAGTTAAGAATCGTTATCCGCTTCCTCTTATGTCTTCAGCCTTCGAGATCCTGCAGGGAGCCAGGTTTTTCACTAAGTTGGACCTTCGTAACGCTTACCATCTCGTGCGCGTCAGGGAGGGGGACGAGTGGAAAATGGCGTTTAACACTCCGTTAGGGCACTTTGAATACCGGGTTCTTCCTTTCGGCCTCGCAAACGCTCCAGCTGTCTTTCAGGCATTAGTAAATGACGTCCTGAGAGACATGCTGAACATCTTTGTTTTCGTCTACCATGACGATATCCTGATTTTTTCACCGTCACTCCAGATTCATGTTCAGCACGTTCGACGTGTCCTCCAGCGCCTTTTAGAGAATTGTCTTTATGTGAAGGCTGAGAAGTGCACTTTTCATGCCTCCTCCGTCACATTTCTCGGTTCTGTTATTTCTGCTGAAGGCATTAAGATGGATCCCGCTAAGGTCCAAGCTGTCATTGATTGGCCCGTTCCTAAGTCACGCGTCGAGCTGCAGCGCTTTCTCGGCTTCGCAAATTTCTATCGTCGTTTCATCCGTAATTTCGGTCAGGTGGCAGCTCCCCTCACAGCACTTACTTCTGTCAAGACGTGCTTTAAGTGGTCCGATTCCGCCCAGGGAGCTTTTGATCTTCTCAAGAATCATTTTACATCCGCACCTATCCTTGTTACACCTGACGTCTCTAGACAGTTCGTTGTCGAGGTTGACGCGTCAGAGGTGGGCGTGGGAGCCATTCTTTCTCAGCGCTCCCTTTCTGACGACAAGGTCCACCCTTGCGCGTATTTTTCTCATCGCCTGTCGCCGTTGGAACGTAACTATGATGTGGGAAACCGCGAACTGCTCGCCATCCGCTTAGCCCTAGGCGAATGGCGACAGTGGTTGGAGGGGGCGACCGTTCCTTTTGTCGTTTGGACTGACCATAGGAACCTTGAGTACATCCGTTCTGCCAAACGACTTAATGCGCGTCAGGCTCGTTGGGCGCTGTTTTTCGCTCGTTTCGAGTTCGTAATTTCTTATCGTCCGGGCTCTAAGAACAGCAAGCCTGATGCTTTATCTCGTCTCTTCAGTTCTTCAGTAGTCTCCACCGGCGTGTTGTCGGGTTGACTGTCTGGGGAATTGAGAGGCAGGTAAAGCAAGCACTCACTCACACTCCGTCGCCGCGCGCTTGTCCTAGGAACCTTCTTTTCGTTCCCGTTCCTACTCGTCTGGCCGTTCTTCAGTGGGCTCACTCTGCCAAGTTAGCCGGCCACCCCGGCGTTCGGGGTACGCTTGCTTCCATTCGCCAGCGTTTTTGGTGGCCCACTCGGGAGCGTGACACGCGTCGTTTCGTGGCTGCTTGTTCGGTCTGCGCGCAGACTAAGTCCGGTAACTCCCCTCCTGCCGGCCGTCTCAGACCGCTTCCCATTCCCTCTCGACCGTGGTCTCACATCGCCTTAGATTTTTATCACCGGACTGCCTTCGTCAGCGGGGAAGACTGTTATTCTTACGGTTGTCGATAGGTTCTCTAAGGCGGCTCATTTTATTCCCCTCGCTGAGCTCCCTTCTGCAAAAGAAACGGCACAAATCATCATCGAGAATGTTTTCAGAATTCATGGCCTTCCGTCAGACGTCGTTTCGGACAGGGGTCCGCAATTCACGTCTCAATTTTGGAGGGAGTTTTGCCGTTTGATTGGAGCTTCCGTCAGTCTCTCTTCCGGCTTTCACCCTCAGTCTAACGGTCAAGCAGAACGGGCCAATCAGACTATTGGTCGCATCTTACGCAGTCTTTCTTTTCGTAACCCTGCGTCTTGGTCAGAACAGCTCCCCTGGGCAGAATACGCCCACAACTCGCTTCCTTCGTCTGCGACCGGTCTATCTCCTTTTCAGAGTAGCCTCGGGTACCAGCCTCCGCTGTTCTCGTCTCAGCTCGCCGAGTCCTGCGTCCCCTCCGCTCAGGCTTTTGTCCAACGTTGTGAGCGCACCTGGAAGAGGGTCAGGTCTGCACTTTGCCGTTATAGGGCGCAGACTGTGAGAGCCGCTAATAAGCGTAGAACTAAGAGTCCTAGATATTGTCGCGGTCAGAGAGTATGGCTCTCCACTCAAAACCTTCCCCTTAAGACAGCTTCTCGCAAGTTGACCCCGCGGTTCATTGGTCCGTTCCGTATTTCTCAGATCATTAATCCTGTCGCAGTGCGACTTCTTCTCCCGCGATATCTTCGTCGCGTCCACCCGGTCTTCCATGTCTCCTGTGTTAAGCCCGTTCTTCGCGCCCCCGCTCGTCTTCCCCCCCCCCATCCTTGTCGAGGGCGCACCTATCTACAGGGTCCGTAAGATTTTGGACATGCGTCCTCGGGGCCGTGGTCATCAGTACCTAGTAGATTGGGAGGGGTACGGTCCTGAGGAAAGGAGTTGGGTTCCCTCTCGGGACGTGCTGGACCGTTCGCTGATCGATGATTTCCTCCGTTGCCGCCAGGTTTCCTCCTCGAGTGCGCCAGGAGGTGCTCGGTGAGTGGGGGGGTACTGTCATGTATTGTCATATTATGTCTTGTTCCTGTTCTTTCTCTTCACTCCGTTTCCCTCTGCTGGTCGTATTAGGTTACCTTCTCTTCCTCTCCTTCCCCCAGCTGTTCCTCATCTTCTCTAACTACCTCGTTCACTCTTTTCCCACCTGTTCCCTTTTTCCCTCTGATTAGGTCTCTATTTCTCTCTCTGTTCCTGCTTCTTTCTTTGTCAGATTCTCGTTTGAGTTTCTCATGCCAGAACCAAACTATCGTCTTGTTTGCTTCACCCTTGTCCCATCCTGTCGGAATCTGCCTGTTCTTCTGATGCTACGTGTGATCAGGTACCTCTGTCCGCTACGACCCGTGCCTACCCAGAGAGACCAGCAGTCTGTCGCCGCAACCCAGCTATTCTCCTCTGCTGCTAAGAAGGGGACTCTTTTGTAAATATCAGAAGGACTTTCTGTTTCATTTGTCGCCCTCTCTGAGGGTTGTCTATTTTGCCATTTTCTACATCTGAAGAGGATCTATGTCTTCCCTGTGTTTTTACATTAAAGGACTCTGTTTTTGTTAAACCGCTTTTGGGTCCTCACTCAAGTGCACAACACGTTGGGTGTTTTCACACTTTGTCCCTTTCAGACAATTTTTGTGAACTCACTCCCTTTGCCAGCTCACTTCCCGACAGATTTTTCCCGTCGGACCTGGGATTCAAACTGGCAACCTTCCAGTTGCTGACTCGCCTCTCTAACCTCTAGGCTACCTGCTGCCTAGCCTCTGCTGAGTCCCCAACAACCAGATGTTCCGGTTTTCAGGGGAAATGGAAAGAGCGCTTGTGACCCAACTTCTGCTTTTGGACCTTAAGAAGGCGACACTACATCTTAAGTCCTCCTCCACATTTACTGGATTGGTTGAATTCCCCCAACAGTTTAGTTTCTTCTCATCGAGACCATTATGTAGGGGATCTAGTTTCAGGTGTTTATTTTATGCCTGCTATGTTAGGTTATCTGCCACCCCCTCCTTCTCAAAACCCATTGGAGGAAAAGGTCAGAGGGGAGGGACTGGCTTTCTCATCCTATGGGTTTTGAGGAGGCATGGAGAAAGGACGTAAGGAGTATGCAATTGAGATTCTCCCGGTGGCAGATTGGCTAGATATGTATTAGCGCATTTGGAATGTATTCAGACCCCTTGACTTTTTCAAGTTATAGCCTTTTTCAAGTTATAGCCTGAATTTAGAATTTATTACATTTACACACCCCATAATGACAAAGCAAAAACAGGTTTTTAGAATTTGTTGCATATTTATAAAAAAAACGATTACATTTACATAAGTATTCAGACCCTTTACTCAGTACTTTGTTGAAGCACCTTTGGCAGCGATTACAGCCTCAAGTCTTCAAGACACCTGTATTTGGGGAGTTTCTCCCATTCTTCTCTGCAGATCCTCTCAAGCTTTGTCAGGTTGGATGGGGAGTGTAGCTGCACAGCTATTTTCCGGTCTCTCCAGAGAAGTTCGATCGGGTTCAAGTCCAGGCTCTGGCTGGGCCACTCAAGGACATTCAGAGACTTGTCCCAAAGCCACTCCTGCATTGTTTAGGCTGTGTGCTTAGGGTCGTTGTCCTGTTGGAAGGTGAACCTTTTCCTGAGTCTCAGGTCCTAAGCGCTCTGGAGAAGGTTTTCATCAAGGATCTCTCTCTGTCCTTTACTCCGTTCATCTTTCTATCGATCCTGACTCGCCTCCCAGTCCCTGCCGCTGAAAAACATCCCCACAGCATGATGCTGCCACCACCATGCTTCACCGTAGGGATGGTGCCAGGTTTCCTCCTGGAGTGTCTTCCGTCTGGCCACTATAGCATTTACTATTCATATTTTCGACAACTTTTACTTTTACTTCACTACATTCCTAAAGAAAATATTTTACTATTTACTCCATACATTTTCCCTGACATTCAAAAGTACTCGTTACATTTTAAATGCTTAGCAGGACAAGAAAATTGTCAAATTTATGCACTTATCAAGAAATCACGTGGTCATCCCTAATGCCTCTGTCAGACTCACTAAACACACATGCATCTTTTCTAAATAATGTCTGAGTGTTGGAGTGTGACCCTGGCTATCCATACATTTTAAAAACAAGAAAATGTTACCGTCTCCTTTGCCCCTTTACCCCTGCCTACATGTACATATTACCTAAATCACCTCAACTAACCTGTACCCCAGCACATTGACTCTGTACCTATACCCCTGTATATACTGGAGCCTCGTTATTATTTTATTGTGTTACTTTTTAAAACTTGAGTTTATTTAGTCAACATTTTCTTAACTCTATTTTTCTGAACTGCATTGTTGGTTAATTGTAAGTAAGCATTTCACCGTAAGGTCTGCACCTGTTTTATTAGGCGCATGTGACATACACTTTGATTTTATTTGATTAATATAAGGAATTTTAAATGATTTATACTTTTACTTAGCAATTCCATTTACTTTTGATACTTAAGTATATGTAAAACCAAATATCTTTAAGACTTTTACTCAGTTAGTATTTTACTGGCTCACTTTCACTTTTACATTCTATTAAGGTATCTATACTTTTACTCAAATATGACAATTGAGTATTTTTTCCACCACTGCATATAGGCCTACTGCAGCTCCGATTGACTATGCCCGCACAGGTCTGTGTAGAGCAGGCCTCGGCAAAGGCCGGACTTTTACTTTGAAGGCACACATAAAATAACATCTGCACGAGGACAGACAGTGACTGACAGGCTAACACACACGTCACAGTTACAAATAGTATTTAGGTAGAAATTGCACAAAAATGAAATTTTCAACGATTTCAAAGAAAAGCAAAGTAGACAATGAGTGTAGGGTGTTCTAGCAAGAGTGGACATTGAAATATGTATTTATTGAGGTATCAGGGAAAGCTGTGTGCTTTGTGTGCAAGGAGAGCATCGCTGTCTTGAAAAGACTACAACTTGTCCCGACACTTCCAGATGAAGCATGCAGAGAAATATAGGAATATGTCTTCTGAGCAGAGGACAGGTGCATCGAAAGAGTTGCTTTCTCAGATGCAAAAGCAGCAAGGACTTTTCACAAAACTGCATTCAGCAAACAACGGAATTGCGAGAGCTAGCTACATACTGTCCCACAAAATTGCTAAACATAGCAAGCCATTCGCTGAGGGCGAATGCATTAAAGAATGTTTAATTGACTCTGCAGCAATACTTCGCCCCAACAAGAAAGAGCTGTTTGAAAATGTTTCCCTGTCAAGATGAACAGTGACACGGCGTGTTGAAGACATCGGAGAGAATATGGAACAACACCTATTTCTCCTTGGCCCTGGATGAGAGCAGTGATGCACGTGACACAGCACAGTTGTTGATATTCTTAGGAGGCATAACCCCAGACTTTGAAATGACAGAGGAGCTTGCTTCAGTGTAGTCAATGAAGAGCACAACCACAGGGAAATATTTATTGGAGGAGGTTAATTAGTGTGTGGCAAAGCTGGGACTGAGTTTTGAAAAGTTACCCAGGGTGACCACTGATGGGTGCCCAAACTTGACAGTAAAAAACGTTGGCCTTTTGATAAGGATACTAGATCAAGTAGCTGAGCTGAACCCAGATCAGAAAATTATTTTCCTGCGTCGATTTATTCATTAGGAGGTGCTCTGGAAATGTGTTCTGGAAATGAGCCATGTGGTGGATACAGTCCCTAAAGTGGTAAACTTCATAAGAACAAAATCTTTAAACCACAGGCAGTTTGTCTCACTGTTGGAAGAGACAGAGTCGGGCCATGCAGATCTCCCCTACCACACAAACGTGAGATGGCTGAGTTTTGGGAAGGTGCTTAGAAGGGTTTGGGACCTGAAGTCTGAGATTGCTGAGTTTTTGCAAATGAAAGGAAAATATGTTGATTACCCTCAGCTGCAAGATAAAGAATGGTTGGCTGATTTTGCCTTCACCGTGGACATCATGGCCCTCATGAATGAACTGAATTCCAGACTACAAGGGAAGGGCCTTTTTGCACATCAGATGTACAGCCTTGTCAAATCCTTCAAGGGAAATTGGTCCTCCTGTAGAAGCCAACAATCTCACTAAACAATTTCACCCACCTTCCGACACTATTAGTCTGTTCCCTATCAGATGACCTTCCGACACTACTAGTCTGTTTCCTATCAGATGACCTTCCGACACTACTAGTCTGTTCCCTGTCAGATGACCTTCCGACACTACTAGTCTGTTTCCTATCAGATGACCTTCCGACACTACTAGTCTGTTCCCTGTCAGATGACCTTCCGACACTACTAGTCTGTTCCCTGTCAGATGACCTTCCGACACTACTAGTCTATTCCCTGTCAGATGACCTTCCGACACTACTAGTCTGTTTCCTATCAGATGACCTTCCGACACTACTAGTCTGTTCCCTGTCAGATGACCTTCCGACACTACTAGTCTATTCCCTGTCAGATGACCTTCCGACACTACTAGTCTGTTTCCTATCAGATGACCTTCCGACACTACTAGTCTGTTCCCTGTCAGATGACCTTCCGACACTACTAGTCTGTTCCCTGTCAGATGACCTTCCGACACTACTAGTCTGTTCCCTGTCAGATGACCTTCCGACACTACTAGTCTGTTCCCTGTCAGATGACCTTCCGACACTACTAGTCTGTTCCCTGTCAGATGACCTTCCGACACTACTAGTCTGTTCCCTGTCAGATGACCTTCCGACACTACTAGTCTGTTCCCTGTCAGATGACCTTCCGACACTACTAGTCTGTTCCCTGTCAGATGACCGGGGGAGAAGTATACATCGCTGCTGCTTTGAGCGGTGAGTTTTGTCGTCGTTTTGAGGATTTCAAAGTGTTGGAAAATGACATTCTGTTGCTTTCCTCCCCTTTCACCTTCAATGTGGATAACGCTCCAACTGACCTGCAACTTGAGCTTATCGATCTTCAGTCTGATGCAGTGATTGGAGAACTATTCAAAACAATGTCACTGACGAGGTTCTATGCATCTCTCGATTAACAAAACTTTATAAAGATTAGGAGTCATGCTCAGAAGATGTTTGTACTGTTTGGGTCAACCTATGTATGTGAACAGACATTTTCAGTGATGAAATATAACAAGGCACAGATCGTCTCTTACTGACTATACGTGACTTCACTACTCTAGTCAATAGCCATCAGAGACTTTCACTCCTAACTCTGAGTAGTTTAAATGTAATGTTGAGCTCTCTCTCTTTCTTGTGCTTTTGTGCTTACTCGTTAACAAGAGTTCTGTCCGTGGTGCTGACTGCACAGTGTACTTTTCCCTCTGTGTAGTTCATTGCATGTTTAATAATGAAAATACCTACCAAAAGGAGAACATGGATGTGGTTTATTTCTGTGCATGTTAAAAAAGTGAAATAAGTAGCCTATCTCGATGTGATTTACAGTAGATATATCTGTCAACACAGTCATACACATGATGTATAATCCTGTAATATGATTCTGTGGCAAAAATATAGTCTAATGTGGCCCTCCATGGAAAGTAATTGCCCAGGCCTGGTGTAGAGTAAGAGCTGAGTGGTGCACTATAGAATCCTATCTTGCATAGTTTGTTTTGTTTTGGTATGTTGCATTGAAAGTGGCTAATACTGCGTTGACTCGATCACAATTGCCACAGTAAAGAGAGACGTTGATAGTGCTACTAACAGGGAAAACTTCAAGTTCAATCTCATTCTTCTCTCCGTGGGCTGATATTTCTTCAGCGCACTGTGCTGCTGTCCCTGGGGAGCTACGTGGTAGACTCGGTGCTACTGCACAGCTTAGCGGGAGCACTGGTCTGCAGCTTATCATGAGGTATTCTAACTCAGGCGAGCAGAAACTTGAGACTTCCTTAATATTAGAGATTGCGCACCAGCCGTTGTTAAGAAAGAGACAAACATCTCCCCCTTGAGCTTACCCAAGTCTGCTGTTCAATCCTGCCGATGCATAGAAAAAATAAACTAGATGTACACTGAGTGTACAAAACATTAGGAACACCTTCTTAATATTGAGTTGCAAACCCTCCCCCCCTTTTTGCCCTCAGAACAGCCTCAGTTCATTGAGTCGTGGACTCTACAAGGTGTCAAAAGCATTCTACAGGGATGCTGGCCCATGTTGACTCCAATGCTTCCCACAATTGTGTCCGTTGTTGATACACACAGGAAACTGTTGAGCATGAAAAACCCAGCAACATTGCAGTTCTTAACACACTCAAACCGGTGTGCCTGGAATCCTACTACCATACCCTCTACAAAGGCACTTCAATCTTTTGTCTTGAACATTCGCCCTCGGA